>NC_083491.1:14220000-14520000 GCF_905332965.1 Bombus pascuorum | reverse complement strand
TAATACGTAATGACGTATAACGTTATATACTATTACGTACTAACGTATAACGTTATAAACTAATACGTACTAACGAATAACGTTATATACTATTACGTACTAATGTATAATGTTATAAACTAATACGTAATGACGTATAACGTTATATACTACTACGTAATAACGTGTAACGTTATATACTACACGTAATAACGTATAACGTTATATACTATTACGTAATGACGTATAACGTTATAGTCTAATACGTAATAACGTATAACGTTATATCGTATTACGTGCTAACGTATAACGTTATATACTATTACGTACTAACGTATTACGTTATATACTATTACGTAATAACGTATAACGTTATATACCATTACGTACTAACGTATAACGTTATATACTATTACGTACTAACGTATAACGTTATATACTATTACGTACTAACGTATAATGTTATATACTAATACGTACTAACGTATAACGTTATAAACTAATACGTACTAACGTGTAACGTTATAAACTAATACGTAATGACGTATAACGTTATATACTATTACGTACTAACGTACAACGTTATATACTATTACGTAATGACGTATAACGCTATAAACTAATACGTACTAACGTATAACGTTATATACTATTACGTGCTAACGTATAACGTTATATACTATTTCGTGCTAACGTGTAACGTTATGTAGTATTACGTACTAACGTATAACGTTATACACTATTACGTAAAGACGTATAACGTTATATACTAATACGTAATAACGTATAACGTTATATAGTATTACGTACTAACGTATAACGTTATATATTATTACGTAATGACGTATAACGTTATATACTATTACGCAATGACGTATAACGTTATATACTATTACGTAATGACGTATAACGTTATATACTATTACGCAATGACGTATAACGCTATATACTAATACGTACTAACGTATAACGTTATAAACTAATACGTAATGACGTATAACGTTATATACTATTACGTACTAACGTATAACGTTATAAACTAATACGTACTAACGAATAACGTTATATACTATTACGTACTAACGTATAATGTTATAAACTAATACGTAATGACGTATAACGTTATATACTATTACGTAATAACGTGTAACGTTATATACTAATACGTAATAACGTAAAACGTTATATACTATTACGTAATAACGTATAACGTTATATACTATTACGGAATGACGTATAACGTTATATACTAATACGTAATAACGTATAACGTTATATACTATTACGGAATGACGTATAACGTTATAAACTAATACTTAATGACGAATAACGTTATGTACTATTACGTACTAACGTATAACGTTATAAACTAATACGTACTAACGTATAACGTTATTGAGTATTACCTTATAGCGTATAACGTTATATACTAATACGTAATAACGTAAAACGTTATATACTATTACGTAATAACGTATAACGTTATATACTATTACGTAATGACGTATAACGTTATACACTATTACGTAAAGACGTATAACGTTATATACTAATACGTAATGACGTATATCGTTATATACTATTACGTAAAGACGTATAACGCTATATACTATTACGTAATGACGTATAACGTTATATACTATTACGTAATAACATGTAACGTTATATACTAATACGTAATAACGTAAAACGTTATATACTATTACGTAATAACGTATAACGTTATATACTATTACGTACTAACGTATAACGTTATAAACTAATACGTACTAACGAATAACGTTATATACTACTACGTACTAACGTATAACGTTATAAACTAATACGTACTAACGTATAACGTTATTGAGTATTACCTTATAGCGTATAACGTTATATACTAATACGTAATAACGTAAAACGTTATATACTATTACGTAATAACGTATAACGTTATATACTATTACGTGCTAACGTATAACGTTATATACTATTTCGTGCTAACGTGTAACGTTATATAATATTACGTAATGACGTATAACGTTATAGACTAATACGTAATGACGAGTAACGTTATATACTATTACGTACTAACGTATAACGTTATAAACTAATACGTAATGACGTATATCGTTATATACTATTACGTACTAACGTATAACGCTATATACTATTACGTACTAACGTATAACGTTATAAACTAATACGTAATGACGAATAACGTTATATACTATTACGTACTAACGTATAACGTTATATACTATTTCGTGCTAACGTGTAACGTTATATACTATTACGAAATGACGTATAACGCTATATACTATTACGTACTAACGTGTAACGTTATATAGTATTACGTACTAACGTATAACGTTAAGCACTATTACGTAAAGACGTATAACGTTATATACTAATACGTAATAACGTATAACGTTATATACTATTACGTACTAACGTATAACGTTATATATTATTACGTAATGACTTATAACGTTATATACTATTACGCAATGACGTATAACGTTATATACTATTACGTAATGACGTATAACGTTATATACTATTTCGCAATGACGTATAACGCTATATACTATTACGTACTAACGTATAACGTTATAAACTAATACGTAATGACGTATAACGTTATATACTGTTACGTACTAACGTATAACGTTATATACTATTACGCAATGACTTATAACGTTATATACTATTACGCAATGTCGTATAACGCTATATACTATTACGTACTAAAGTATAACGTTATAAACTAATACGTAATGACGAATAACGTTATATACTATTACGTACTAACGTATAACGTTATAAACTAATACGTAATGACGTATAACGTTATAAACTAATACGTAATGACGAGTAACGTTATATACTATCACGTACTAACGTATAACGTTATATACTAATACGTAATAACGTACAACGTTATATCGTATTACGTGCTAACGTATAACGTTATATACTATTACGTACTAACGTGTAACGTTATAAACTAATACGTAATGACGTATAACGTTATATTCTATTACGTACTAACGTACAACGTTATATACTATTACGTAATGACGTATAACGCTATATACTATTACGTACTAACGTAAAACGTTATAAACTAATACGTAATGACAAATAACGTTATATACTATTACGTACTAACGTATAACGTTATATACTATTACGCAATGACGTATAACGTTATATACTATTACGTACTAACGTATAACGTTATAAACTAATACGTAATGACGTATAACGTTATATACTATTACGTACTAACGTATAACGTTATAAACTAATACGTACTAACGAATAATGTTATATACTATTACGTACTAACGTATAACGTTATATACTAATACGTAATGACGTATAACGTTATAAACTAATACTTAATGACGAATAACGTTATGTACTATTACGTACTAACGTATAACGTTATAAACTAATACGTACTAACGTATAACGTTATTGAGTATTACCTTATAGCGTATAACGTTATATACTAATACGTAATAACGTAAAACGTTATATACTATTACGTAATAACGTATAACGTTATATACTATTACGTAATGACGTATAACGTTATACACTATTACGTAAAGACGTATAACGTTATATACTAATACGTAATGACGTATATCGTTATATACTATTACGTAAAGACGTATAACGCTATATACTATGACGTACTAACGTATAACGTTATAAACTAATACGTAATGACGAATAACGTTATATACTATTACGTACTAACGTATAACGTTATATACTATTACGCAATGACGTATAACGTTATATACTATTACGCACTAACGTATAACGTTATAAACTAATACGTACTAACGTATAACGTTATATACTATTACGTGCTAACGTATAACGTTATATACTATTACGTACTAACGTATAACGTTATAAACTAATACGTAATGACGTATAACGTTATATACTATTACGTACTAACGTATAACGTTATAAACTAATACGTACTAACGAATAACGTTATATACTATTACGTACTAACGTATAATGTTATAAACTAATACGTAATGACGTATAACGTTATATACTATTACGTAATAACGTGTAACGTTATATACTAATACGTAATAACGTAAAACGTTATATACTATTACGTAATAACGTATAACGTTATATACTATTACGTACTAACGTATAACGTTATAAACTAATACGTACTAACGAATAACGTTATATACTATTACGTACTAACGTATAACGTTATAAACTAATACGTACTAACGTATAACGTTATTGAGTATTACCTTATAGCGTATAACGTTATATACTAATACGTAATAACGTAAAACGTTATATACTATTACGTAATAACGTATAACGTTATATACTATTACGTAATTACGTATAACGTTATACACTATTACGTAAAGACGTATAACGTTATATACTAATACGTAATAACGTATAACGTTATATACTATTTCGTGCTAACGTGTAACGTTATATAATATTACGTAATGACGTATAACGTTATAGATTAATACGTAATGACGAGTAACGTTATATACTATTACGTACTAACGTATAACGTTATAAACTAATACGTAATGACGTATATCGTTATATACTATTACGTACTAACGTATAACGCTATATACTATTACGTACTAACGTATAACGTTATAAACTAATACGTAATGACGAATAACGTTATATACTATTACGTACTAACGTATAACGTTATATACTATTTCGTGCTAACGTGTAACGTTATATACTATTACGAAATGACGTATAACGCTATATACTATTACGTACTAACGTGTAACGTTATATAGTATTACGTACTAACGTATAACGTTAAGCACTATTACGTAAAGACGTATAACGTTATATACTAATACGTAATAACGTATAACGTTATATACTATTACGTACTAACGTATAACGTTATATATTATTACGTAATGACTTATAACGTTATATACTATTACGCAATGACGTATAACGTTATATACTATTACGTAATGACGTATAACGTTATATACTATTTCGCAATGAGGTATAACGCTATATACTATTACGTACTAACGTATAACGTTATAAACTAATACGTAATGACGTATAACGTTATATACTGTTACGTACTAACGTATAACGTTATATACTATTACGCAATGACTTATAACGTTATATACTATTACGCAATGTCGTATAACGCTATATACTATTACGTACTAAAGTATAACGTTATAAACTAATACGTAATGACGAATAACGTTATATACTATTACGTACTAACGTATAACGTTATAAACTAATACGTAATGACGTATAACGTTATAAACTAATACGTAATGACGAGTAACGTTATATACTATCACGTACTAACGTATAACGTTATATACTAATACGTAATAACGTACAACGTTATATCGTATTACGTGCTAACGTATAACGTTATATACTATTACGTACTAACGTATAACGTTATAAACTAATACGTACTAACGAATAACGTTATATACTATTACGTACTAACGTATAACGTTATAAACTAATACGTACTAACGTATAACGTTATTGAGTATTACCTTATAGCGTATAACGTTATATACTAATACGTAATAACGTAAAACGTTATATACTATTACGTAATAACGTATAACGTTATATACTATTACGTGCTAACGTATAACGTTATATACTATTTCGTGCTAACGTGTAACGTTATATAATATTACGTAATGACGTATAACGTTATAGACTAATACGTAATGACGAGTAACGTTATATACTATTACGTACTAACGTATAACGTTATAAACTAATACGTAATGACGTATATCGTTATATACTATTACGTACTAACGTATAACGCTATATACTATTACGTACTAACGTATAACGTTATAAACTAATACGTAATGACGAATAACGTTATATACTATTACGTACTAACGTATAACGTTATATACTATTTCGTGCTAACGTGTAACGTTATATACTATTACGAAATGACGTATAACGCTATATACTATTACGTACTAACGTGTAACGTTATATAGTATTACGTACTAACGTATAACGTTAAGCACTATTACGTAAAGACGTATAACGTTATATACTAATACGTAATAACGTATAACGTTATATACTATTACGTACTAACGTATAACGTTATATATTATTACGTAATGACTTATAACGTTATATACTATTACGCAATGACGTATAACGTTATATACTATTACGTAATGACGTATAACGTTATATACTATTTCGCAATGAGGTATAACGCTATATACTATTACGTACTAACGTATAACGTTATAAACTAATACGTAATGACGTATAACGTTATATACTGTTACGTACTAACGTATAACGTTATATACTATTACGCAATGACTTATAACGTTATATACTATTACGCAATGTCGTATAACGCTATATACTATTACGTACTAAAGTATAACGTTATAAACTAATACGTAATGACGAATAACGTTATATACTATTACGTACTAACGTATAACGTTATAAACTAATACGTAATGACGTATAACGTTATAAACTAATACGTAATGACGAGTAACGTTATATACTATCACGTACTAACGTATAACGTTATATACTAATACGTAATAACGTACAACGTTATATCGTATTACGTGCTAACGTATAACGTTATATACTATTACGTACTAACGTGTAACGTTATAAACTAATACGTAATGACGTATAACGTTATATACTATTACGTACTAACGTACAACGTTATATACTATTACGTAATGACGTATAACGCTATATACTATTACGTACTAACGTAAAACGTTATAAACTAATACGTAATGACAAATAACGTTATATACTATTACGTACTAACGTATAACGTTATATACTATTACGCAATGACGTATAACGTTATATACTATTACGCACTAACGTATAACGTTATAAACTAATACGTAATGACGTATAACGTTATAAACTAATACGTTATGACGAGTAACGTTATATACTATCACGTACTATCGTATAACGTTATAAACTAATACGTACTAACGTATAACGTTATACACCATTACGTAAAGACGTATAACGTTATATACCAATACGTAATAACGTATAACGTTTTATACTATTACGTACTAACGTATAACGTTATATACTATTACGTAATGACGTATAACGCTATATACTATTACGTACTAACGTATATCGTTATAAACTAATACGTAATGACGAATAACGTTATATAGTATTACGTACTAACGTATAACGTTATATACTATTACGTAAAGACGTATAACGTTATATACTAATACGTAATAACGTACAACGTTATATCGTATTACGTGCTAACGTATAACGTTATATACTATTACGTACTAACGTGTAACGTTATGAACTAATACGTAATGACGTATAACGTTATATACTATTACGTACTAACGTACAACGTTATATACTATTACGTAATGACGTATAACGCTATATACTATTACGTACTAACGTAAAACGTTATAAACTAATACGTAATGACGAATAACGTTATATACTATTACGTACTAACGTATAACGTTATACACTATTACGTAAAGACGTATAACGTTATATACTAATACGTAATATTGTATAACGTTATATACTATTACGTACTAACGTATAACGTTATATATTATTACGTAATGACGTATAACGCTATATACTATTACGTACTAACGTATAACGTTATAAACTAATACGTAATGACGAATAACGTTATATACTATTACGTACTAACGTATAACGTTATATACTATTACGCAATGACGTATAACGTTATATACTATTACGCAATGACGTATAACGCTATATACTATTACGTACTAACGTATAACGTTATAAACTATTACGCAATGACGTATAACGTTATATACTATTACGCAATGACGTATAACGCTATATACTATTACGTACTAACGTATAACGTTATAAACTAATACGTAATGACGTATAACGTTATATACTATTACGTACTAACGTACAACGTTATAAACTAATACGTACTAACGAATAACGTTATATACTATTACGTACTAACGTATAATGTTATAAACTAATACGTAATGACGTATAACGTTATATACTATTACGTAATAACGTGTAACGTTATATACTAATACGTAATAACGTAAAACGTTATATACTATTACGTAATAACGTATAACGTTATATACTATTACGTAATGACGTATAACGTTATATACTAATACGTAATAACGTATAACGTTATATCGTATTACGTGCTAACGTATAACGTTATATACTAATACGTACTAACGTGTAACGTTATATAGTATTACCTGATGACGTATAATGCTATATACTATTACGTACTAACGTATAACGTTATATCCTATTACGTAATAACGTTTAAAGTTATATACCATTACGTACTAACGTATAACGTTATATACTATTACGTACTAACGTATAACGTTATATACTATTACGTACTAACGTATAATGTTATATACTATTACGTACTAACGTATAACGTTATATACTAATACGTAATGACGTATAACGTTATAAACTAATACGTAATTACGAATAACGTTATGTACTATTACGTACTAACGTATAACGTTATAAACTAATACGTACTAACGTATAACGTTATTGAGAATTACCTTATAGCGTATAACGTTATATACTAATACGTAATAACGTAAAACGTTATATACTATTACGTAATAACGTATAACGTTATATACTATTACGTAATGACGTATAACGTTATACTCTATTACGTAAAGACGTATAACGTTATATACTAATACGTAATAACGTATAACGTTGTATACTATTACGTACTAACGTATAACGTTATATACTATTACGTAATGACGTATAACGTTATATACTAATACGTAATGACGTATATCGTTATATACTATTACGTACTAACGTATAACGTTATATACTATTTCGTGCTAACGTGTAACGTTATATACTATTACGTAATGACGTATAACGTTATAAACTAATACGTAATAACGTAAAACGTTATATACTATTACGTAATAACGTATAACGTTATATACTATTACGTACTAACGTATAACGTTATAAACTAATACGTAATGACGAATAACGTTATATACTATTACGAACTAACGTATAACGTTATATACTATTACGCAATGACGTATAACGTTATATACTATTACGCACTAACGTATAACGTTATAAACTAATACGTACTAACGTATAACGTTATATACTATTACGTGCTAACGTATAACGTTATATACTATTTCGTGCTAACGTGTAACGTTATATACTATTACGTAATGACGTATAACGTTATAAACTAATACGTAATGACGAGTAACGTTATATACTATTACGTACTAACGTATAACGTTATAAACTAATACGTACTAACGTATAACGTTATAAACTAATACGTACTAATGTGTACCGTTATATAGTATTACCTGATGACGTATAACGTTGTATACTATTACGTAATAACGTGTAACGTAATATAGTATTACCTGATGACGTATAACGTTATATACTATTACGTACTAACGTATAACGTTATATACTATTACGAAATGACGTATAACGTTATATACTGTTACGTACTAACGTGTAACGTTATATAGTATTACGTACTAACGTATAACGTTATACACTATTACGTACTAACGTATAACGTTATATACTATTACGTGCTAACGTATAACGTTATATACTATTTCGTGCTAACGTGTAACGTTATATACTATTACGTAATGACGTATAACGTTATAAACTAATACGTAATGACGAGTAACGTTATATACTATTACGTACTAACGTATAACGTTATAAACTAATACGTACTAACGTATAACGTTATAAACTAATACGTACTAATGTGTACCGTTATATAGTATTACCTGATGACGTATAACGTTGTATACTATTACGTAATAACGTGTAACGTAATATAGTATTACCTGATGACGTATAACGTTATATACTATTACGTACTAACGTATAACGTTATATACTATTACGAAATGACGTATAACGTTATATACTGTTACGTACTAACGTGTAACGTTATATAGTATTACGTACTAACGTATAACGTTATACACTATTACGTACTAACGTATAACGTTATATACTATTACGCAATGACGTATAACGTTATATACTATTACGCAATGACGTATAACGCTATATACTATTACGTACTAACGTATAACGTTATAAACTATTACGCAATGACGTATAACGTTATATACTATTACGCAATGACGTATAACGCTATGTACTATTACGTACTAACGTATAACGTTATAAACTAATACGTAATGACGTATAACGTTATATACTATTACGTACTAACGTACAACGTTATAAACTAATACGTACTAACGAATAACGTTATATACTATTACGTACTAACGTGTAACGTTATATACTAATACGTAATAACGTAAAACGTTATATACTATTACGTAATAACGTATAACGTTATATACTATTACGTAATGACGTATAACGTTATATACTAATACGTAATAACGTATAACGTTATATCGTATTACGTGCTAACGTATAACGTTATATACTATTACGTACTAACGTGTAACGTTATATAGTATTACCTGATGACGTATAATGCTATATACTATTACGTACTAAAGTATAACGTTATAAACTAATACGTAATGACGAATAACGTTATATAATATTACGTACTAACGTATAACGTTATAAACTAATACGTACTAATGTGTACCGTTATATAGTATTACCTGATGACGTATAACGTTGTATACTATTACGTAATAACGTGTAACGTAATATAGTATTACCTGATGACGTATAACGTTATATACTATTACGTACTAACGTATAACGTTATATACTATTACGAAATGACGTATAACGTTATATACTGTTACGTACTAACGTGTAACGTTATATACTATTACGTAATGACGTATAACGCTATATACTATTACGTACTAACGTATATCGTTATAAACTAATACGTCATGACGAATAACGTTATATAGTATTACGTACTAACGTATAACGTTATATACTATTACGTAAAGACGTATAACGTTATATACTAATACGTAATAACGTACAACGTTATATACTATTACGTGCTAACGTATAACGTTATATACTATTACGTACTAACGTGTAACGTTATATAGTATTACCTGATGACGTATAATGCTATATACTATTACGTACTAAAGTATAACGTTATAAACTAATACGTAATGACGAATAACGTTATATACTATTACGTACTAACGTATAACGTTATAAACTAATACGTAATGACGTATAAGGTTATAAACTAATACGTAATGACGAGTAACGTTATATACTATTACGTACTAACATATAACGTTATAAACTAATACGTACTAACGTATAACGTTATACACCATTACGTAAAGACGTATAACGTTATATACTATTACGTAATGACGTATAACGCTATATACTATTACGTACTAACGTATATCGTTATAAACTAATACGTCATGACGAATAACGTTATATAGTATTACGTACTAACGTATAACGTTATATACTATTACGTAAAGACGTATAACGTTATATACTAATACGTAATAACGTACAACGTTATATACTATTACGTGCTAACGTATAACGTTATATACTATTTCGTGCTAACGTGTAACGTTATATACTATTACGTAATGACGTATAACGCTATATACTGTTACGTACTAACGTGTAACGTTATATAGTATTACGTACTAACGTATAACGTTATACACTATTACGTACTAACGTATAACGTTATATACTATTACGCAATGACGTATAACGTTATATACTATTACGCAATGACGTATAACGCTATATACTATTACGTACTAACGTATAACGTTATATACTATTACGTAATAACGTATAACGTTATATACTATTACGTAATGACGTATAACGTTATATACTAATACGTAATAACGTATAACGTTATATCGTATTACGTGCTAACGTATAACGTTATATACTAATACGTACTAACGTGTAACGTTATATAGTATTACCTGATGACGTATAATGCTATATACTATTACGTACTAACGTATAACGTTATATCCTATTACGTAATAACGTTTAAAGTTATATACCATTACGTACTAACGTATAACGTTATATACTATTACGTACTAACGTATAACGTTATATACTATTACGTAATGACGTATAACGTTATACATATACTAATACGTAATGACGTATATCGTTATATACTATTACGTACTAACGTATAACGTTATATACTATTTCGTGCTAACGTGTAACGTTATATACTATTACGTAATGACGTATAACGTTATAAACTAATACGTAATAACGTAAAACGTTATATACTATTACGTAATAACGTATAACGTTATATACTATTACGTACTAACGTATAACGTTATAAACTAATACGTAATGACGAATAACGTTATATACTATTACGTACTAACGTATAACGTTATATACTATTACGCAATGACGTATAACGTTATATACTATTACGCACTAACGTATAACGTTATAAACTAATACGTACTAACGTATAACGTTATATACTATTACGTGCTAACGTATAACGTTATATACTATTTCGTGCTAACGTGTAACGTTATATACTATTACGTAATGACGTATAACGTTATAAACTAATACGTAATGACGAGTAACGTTATATACTATTACGTACTAACGTATAACGTTATAAACTAATACGTACTAACGTATAACGTTATAAACTAATACGGACTAATGTGTACCGTTATATAGTATTACCTGATGACGTATAACGTTGTATACTATTACGTAATAACGTGTAACGTAATATAGTATTACCTGATGACGTATAACGTTATATACTATTACGTACTAACGTATAACGTTATATACTATTACGAAATGACGTATAACGTTATATACTATTACGCAATGACGTATAACGCTATATACTATTACGTACTAAAGTATAACGTTATATACTATTACGTACTAAAGTATAACGTTATAAACTAATACGTAATGACGAATAACGTTATATACTATTACGTACTAACGTATAACGTTATAAACTAATACGTAATGACGTATAACGTTATAAACTAATACGTAATGACGAGTAACGTTATATACTATTACGTACTAACATATAACGTTATAAACTAATACGTACTAACGTATAACGTTATACACCATTACGTAAAGACGTATAACGTTATATACCAATACGTAATAACGTATAACGTTTTATACTATTACGTACTAACGTATAACGTTATATACTATTACGTAATGACGTATAACGCTATATACTATTACGTACTAACGTATATCGTTATAAACTAATACGTCATGACGAATAACGTTATATAGTATTACGTACTAACGTATAACGTTATATACTATTACGTAAAGACGTATAACATTATATACTAATACGTAATAACGTACAACGTTATATACTATTACGTGCTAACGTATAACGTTATATACTATTTCGTGCTAACGTGTAACGTTATATACTATTACGTAATGACGTATAACGCTATATACTGTTACGTACTAACGTGTAACGTTATATAGTATTACGTACTAACGTATAACGTTATACACTATTACGTAAAGACGTATAACGTTATATACTAATACGTAATAATGTATAACGTTATATACTATTACGTACTAACGTATAACGTTATATATTATTACGTAATGACGTATAACGCTATATACTATTACGTACTAACGTATAACGTTATATACTATTACGCAATGACGTATAACGCTATATACTATTACGTACTAACGTATAACGCTATAAACTAATACGTAATGACGTATAACGTTATATACTATTACGTACTAACGTACAACGTTATAAACTAATACGTACTAACGAATAACGTTATATACTATTACGTACTAACGTGTAACGTTATATACTAATACGTAATAACGTAAAACGTTATATACTATTACGTAATAACGTATAACGTTATATACTATTACGTAATGACGTATAACGTTATATACTAATACGTAATAACGTATAACGTTATATCGTATTACGTGCTAACGTATAACGTTATATACTATTACGTACTAACGTGTAACGTTATATAGTATTACCTGATGACGTATAATGCTATATACTATTACGTACTAAGGTATAACGTTATATCCTATTACGTAATAACGTATAAAGTTATATACCATTACGTACTAACGTATAACGTTATATACTATTACGTACTAACGTATAACGTTATATACTATTACGTACTAACGTATAATGTTATATACTATTACGTACTAACGTATAACGTTATATACTAATACGTAATGACGTATAACGTTATAAACTAATACGTAATAACGTAAAACGTTATATACTATTACGTAATAACGTATAACGTTATATACTATTACGTACTAACGTATAACGTTATAAACTAATACGTAATGACGAATAACGTTATATACTATTACGTACTAACGTATAACGTTATATACTATTACGCAATGACGTATAACGTTATATACTATTACGCACTAACGTATAACGTTATAAACTAATACGTACTAACGTATAACGTTATATACTATTACGTGCTAACGTATAACGTTATATACTATTTCGTGCTAACGTGTAACGTTATATACTATTACGTAATGACGTATAACGTTATAAACTAATACGTAATGACGAGTAACGTTATATACTATTACGTACTAACGTATAACGTTATAAACTAATACGTACTAACGTATAACGTTATAAACTAATACGTACTAATGTGTACCGTTATATAGTATTACCTGATGACGTATAACGTTGTATACTATTACGTAATAACGTGTAACGTAATATAGTATTACCTGATGACGTATAACGTTATATACTATTACGTACTAACGTATAACGTTATATACTATTTCGTGCTAACGTGTAACGTTATATACTATTACGTAATGACGTATAACGCTATATACTGTTACGTACTAACGTGTAACGTTATATAGTATTACGTACTAACGTATAACGTTATACACTATTACGTAAAGACGTATAACGTTATATACTAATACGTAATAATGTATAACGTTATATACTATTACGCAATGACGTATAACGTTATATACTATTACGCACTAACGTATAACGTTATAAACTAATACGTACTAACGTATAACGTTATATACTATTACGTTCTAACGTATAACGTTATAAACTAATACGTAATGACGAGTAACGTTATATACTATTACGTACTAACATATAACGTTATAAACTAATACGTACTAACGTATAACGTTATACACCATTACGTAAAGACGTATAACGTTATATACTAATACGTAATAACGTATAACGTTGTATACTATTACGTACTATCGTATAACGTTATATACTATTACGTAAAGACGTATAACGCTATATACTATTACGTACTAACGTATAACGTTATAAACTAATACGTAATGACGAATAACGTTATATAGTATTACGTACTAACGTATAACGTTATATACTATTACGTAAAGACGTATAACGTTATATACTAATACGTAATAACGTACAACGTTATATCGTATTACGTGCTAACGTATAACGTTATATACTATTACGTACTAACGTGTAACGTTATAAACTAATACGTAATGACGTATAACGTTATATACTATTACGTACTAACGTATAACGTTATATACTATTTCGTAATGACGTATAACGTTATACACTATTACGTAAAGACGTATAACGTTATATACTAATACGTAATAACGCATAACGTTGTATACTATTATGTACTAACGTATAAAGTTATACACTATTACGTAAAGACGTATAACGTTATATACTAATACGTAATAGTGTATAACGTTATATAGTATTACGTACTAACGTATAACGTTATATATTATTACGTAATGACGTATAACGCTATATACTATTGCGTAATAACGTATAACGTTATAAACTAATACGTAATGACGAATAACGTTATATACTATTACGTACTAACGTATAACGTTATATACTATTACGCAATGACGTATAACGATATATACTAATACGTAATAACGTATAACGTTATATCGTATTACGTGCTAACGTATAACGTTATATACTATTACGTACTAACGTGTAACGTTATATACTAATACGTAATAACGTAAAACGTTATATACTATTACGTAATAACTTATAACGTTATATACTATTACGTAATGACGTATAACGTTATATACTAATACGTAATAACCTATAACGTTATATCGTATTACGTGCTAACGTATAACGTTATGTACTATTACGTACTAACGTGTAACGTTATATAGTATTACCTGATGACGTATAACGTTATATACTATTACGTACTAACGTATAACGTTATATCCTATTACGTAATAACGTATAAAGTTATATACCATTACGTACTAACGTATAACGTTATATACTATTACGTACTAACGTATAACGTTATATACTATTTCGTGCTAACGTGTAACGTTATATACTATTACGTAATGACGTATAACGCTATATACTGTTACGTACTAACGTGTAACGTTATATAGTATTACGTACTAACGTATAACGTTATACACTATTACGTAAAGACGTATAACGTTATATACTATTACGTACTAACGTATAACGTTATATACTATAACGTACTAACGTATAACGTTATAAACTAATACGTACTAACGAATAACGTTATATACTATTACGTACTAACGTATAATGTTATATACTATTACGTACTAACGTATAACGTTATATACTATTACGTACTAACGTATAATGTTATATACTATTACGTACTAACGTATAACGTTATATACTAATACGTAATGACCTATAACGTTATAAACTAATACGTAATGACGAATAACGCTATATACTATTACGTACTAACGTATAACGTTATAAACTATTACGCAATGACGTATAACGTTATATACTATTACGCAATGACGTATAACGCTATATACTATTACGTACTAACGTATAACGTTATAAACTAATACGTAATGACGTATAACGTTATATACTATTACGTACTAACGTATAACGTTATAAACTAATACGTACTAACGAATAACGTTATATACTATTACGTACTAACGTATAATGTTATAAACTAATACGTAATGACGTATAACGTTATATACTATTACGTACTAACGTATAACGTTATATATTATTACGTAATGACGTATAACGCTATATACTATTACGTACTAACGTATAACGTTATAAACTAATACGTACTAACGTATAACGTTATACACCATTACGTAAAGACGTATAACGTTATATACTAATACGTAACAACGTATAACGTTGTATACTATTACGTACTAACGTATAACGTTATATACTATTACGTAAAGACGTATAACGCTATATACTATTACGTACTAACGTATAACGTTATAAACTAATACGTAATGACGAATAACGTTATATACTATTACGTACTAACGTACAACGTTATAAACTAATACGTACTAACGAATAACGTTATATACTATTACGTACTAACGTATAACGTTATATACTATTACGCTATGACGTATAACGTTATATACTATTACGCAATGAAGTATAACGCTATATACTATTACGTACTAACGTATAACGTTATAAACTATTACGCAATGACGTATAACGTTATATACTATTACGCAATGACGTATAACGCTATATACTATTACGTACTAACGTATAACGTTATAAACTAATACGTAATGACGTATAACGTTATATACTATTACGTACTAACGTACAACGTTATAAACTAATACGTACTAACGAATAACGTTATATACTATTACGTACTAACGTATAATGTTATAAACTAATACGTAATGACGTATAACGTTATATACTATTACGTAATAACGTGTAACGTTATATACTAATACGTAATAACGTAAAACGTTATATACTATTACGTAATAACGTATAACGTTATATACTATTACGTAATGACGTATAACGTTATATACTAATACGTAATAACGTATAACGTTATATCGTATTACGTGCTAACGTATAACGTTATATACTATTACGTACTAACGTGTAACGTTATATAGTATTACCTGATGACGTATAATGTTATATACTATTACGTACTAACGTATAACGTTATATCCTATTACGTAATAACGTATAAAGTTATATACCATTACGTACTAACGTATAACGTTATATACTATTACGTACTAACGTATAACGTTATATACTATTACGTACTAACGTATAATGTTATATACTATTACGTACTAACGTATAACGTTATATACTATTACGTAATGACGTATAACGTTATACACTATTACGTAAAGACGCATAACGTTATATACTATTACGTACTAACGTATAACGTTATATACTATTACGCAATGACGTATAACGTTATATACTATTACGTACTAACGTATAACGTTATATACTATTACGTAATGACGTATAACGTTATATACTATTACGTACTAACGTATAACGTTATATACTATTACGTAATGACGTATAACGTTATATACTATTACGTACTAACGTACAACGTTATAAACTAATACGTACAAACGAATAACGTTATATACTATTACGTACTAACGTATAATGTTATAAACTAATACGTAATGACGTATAACGTTATATACTATTACGTAATAACGTGTAACGTTATATACTAATACGTAATAACGTAAAACGTTATATACTATTACGTAATAACGTATAACGTTATACACCATTACGTAAAGACGTATAACGTTATATACTAATACGGAATAACGTATAACGTTGTATACTATTACGTACTAACGTATAACGTTATATACTATTACGTAAAGACGTATAACGCTATATACTATTACGTACTAACGTATAACGTTATAAACTAATACGTAATGACGAGTAACGTTATATACTATTACGTACTAACATATAACGTTATAAACTAATACGTACTAACGTATAACGTTATACACCATTACGTAAAGACGTATAACGTTATATACTAATACGGAATAACGTATAACGTTGTATACTATTACGTACTAACGTATAACGTTATATACTATTACGCAATGACGTATAACGTTATATACTAATACGTAATAACGTATAACGTTATATCGTATTACGTGCTAACGTATGACGTTATATACTATTACGTACTAACGTGTAACGTTATATACTAATACGTAATAACGTAAAACGTTATATACTATTACGTAATAACTTATAACGTTATATACTATTACGTAATGACGTATAACGTTATATACTAATACGTAATAACCTATAACGTTATATCGTATTACGTGCTAACGTATGACGTTATATACTATTACGTACTAACGTGTAACGTTATATACTAATACGTAATAACGTAAAACGTTATATACTATTACGTAATAACTTATAACGTTATATACTATTACGTAATGACGTATAACGTTATATACTAATACGTAATAACCTATAACGTTATATCGTATTACGTGCTAACGTATAACGCTATATACTGTTACGTACTAACGTGTAACATTATATAGTATTACGTACTAACGTATAACGTTATACACTATTACGTAAAGACGTATAACGTTATATACTAATACGTAATAATGTATAACGTTATATACTATTACGTACTAACGTATAACGTTATATATTATTACGTAATGACGTATAACGCTATATACTATTACGTACTAACGTATAACGTTATAAACTAATACGTAATGACGAATAACGTTATATACTATTACGTACTAACGTATAACGTTATATACTATTACGCAATGACGTATAACGTTATATACTATTACGCAATGACGTATAACGCTATATACAATTACGTACTAACGTATAACGTTATAAACTATTACGCAATGACGTATAACGTTATATACTATTACGCAATGACGTATAACGCTATATACTATTACGTACTAACGTATAACGTTATAAACTAATACGTAACGACGAATAACGTTATATACTATAACGTACTAACGTATAACGTTATAAACTAATACGTACTAACGAATAACGTTATATACTATTACGTACTAACGTATAATGTTATAAACTAATACGTAATGACGTATAACGTTATATACTATTACGTAATAACGTGTAACGTTATATACTAATACGTAATAACGTAAAACGTTATATACTATTACGTACTAACGTATAACGTTATATACTATTACGTACTAACGTATAATGTTATATACTATTACGTACTAACGTATAACGTTATATACTAATACGTAATGACGTATAACGTTATAAACTAATACGTAATGACGAATAACGCTATATACTATTACGTACTAACGTATAACGTTATAAACTATTACGCAATGACGTATAACGTTATATACTATTACGCAATGACGTATAACGCTATATACTATTACGTACTAACGTATAACGTTATAAACTAATACGTAATGACGTATAACGTTATATCGTATTACGTGCTAACGTATAACGTTATATACTATTACGTACTAACGTGTAACGTTATATGGTATTACCTGATGACGTATAATGTTATATACTATTACGTACTAACGTATAACGTTATATCCTATTACGTAATAACGTATAAAGTTATATACCATTACGTACTAACGTATAACGTTATATACTATTACGTACTAACGTATAACGTTATATACTATTACGTACTAACGTATAATGTTACATACTATTACGTACTAACGTATAACGTTATATACTAATACGTAATGACGTATAACGTTATAAACTAATACGTAATTACGAATAACGTTATGTACTATTACGTACTAACGTATAACGTTATAAACTAATACGTACTAACGTATAACGTTATTGAGTATTACCTTATAGCGTATAACGTTATATACTAATACGTAATAACGTAAAACGTTATATACTATTACGTAATAACGTATAACGTTATATACTATTACGTAATGACGTATAACGTTATACACTATTACGTAAAGACGTATAACGTCATATACTATTACGTACTAACGTATAACGTTATATACTATTACGCAATGACGTATAACGTTATATACTATTACGCACTAACGTATAACGTTATGAACTAATACGTACTAACATATAACGTTATATACTATTACGTGCTAACGTATAACGTTATAAACTAATACGTAATGACGAGTAACGTTATATACTATTACGTACTAACATATAACGTTATAAACTAATACGTACTAACGTATAACGTTATACACCATTACGTAAAGACTTATAACGTTATATACTAATACGTAATAACGTATAACGTTGTATACTATTACGTACTAACGTATAACGTTATAAACTAATACGTAATGACGTATAACGTTATATACTATTACGTACTAACGTATAACGCTATAAACTAATACGTAATGACGAATAACGTTATATAGTATTACGTACTAACGTATAACGTTATATACTATTACGTAAAGACGTATAACGTTATATACTAATACGTAATAACGTACAACGTTATATCGTATTACGTGCTAACATATAACGTTATATACTATTACGTACTAACGTGTAACGTTATAAACTAATACGTAATGACGTATAACGTTATATACTATTACGTACTAACGTATAACGTTATATACTATTTCGTAATGACGTATAACGTTATACACTATTACGTAAAGACGTATAACGTTATATACTAATACGTAATAACGCATAACGTTGTATACTATTACGTACTAACGTATAAAGTGATACACTATTACGTAAAGACGTATAACGTTATATACTAATACGTAATAGTGTATAACGTTATATACTATTACGTACTAACGTATAACGTTATATATTATTACGTAATGACGTATAACGCTATATACTATTGCGTAATAACGTATAACGTTATAAACTAATACGTAATGACGAATAACGTTATATACTATTACGTACTAACGTATAACGTTATATACTATTACGCAATGACGTATAACGTTATATACTAATACGTAATAACGTATAACGTTATATCGTATTACGTGCTAACGTATAACGTTATATACTATTACGTACTAACGTGTAACGTTATATACTAGTACGTAATAACGTAAAACGTTATATACTATTACGTAATAACTTATAACGTTATATACTATTACGTAATGACGTATAACGTTATATACTAATACGTAATAACCTATAACGTTATATCGTATTACGTGCTAACGTATAACGTTATATACTATTACGTACTAACGTGTAACGTTATATAGTATTACCTGATGACGTATAACGTTATATACTATTACGTACTAACGTATAACGTTATATCCTATTACGTAATAACGTATAAAGTTATATACCATTACGTACTAACGTATAACGTTATATACTATTACGTACTAACGTATAACGTTATATACTATTTCGTGCTAACGTGTAACGTTATATACTATTACGTAATGACGTATAACGCTATATACTGTTACGTACTAACGTGTAACGTTATATAGTATTACCTGATGACGTATAACGTTATATACTATTACGTACTAACGTATAACGTTATATCCTATTACGTAATAACGTATAAAGTTATATACCATTACGTACTAACGTATAACGTTATATACTATTACGTACTAACGTATAACGTTATATACTATTTCGTGCTAACGTGTAACGTTATATACTATTACGTAATGACGTATAACGTTATATACTAATACGTAATAACGTAAAACGTTATATACTATTACGTAATAACTTATAACGTTATATACTATTACGTAATGACGTATAACGTTATATACTAATACGTAATAACCTATAACGTTATATCGTATTACGTGCTAACGTATAACGTTATATACTATTACGTACTAACGTGTAACGTTATATAGTATTACCTGATGACGTATAACGTTATATACTATTACGTAATAACTTATAACGTTATATACTATTACGTAATGACGTATAACGTTATATACTAATACGTAATAACCTATAACGTTATATCGTATTACGTGCTAACGTATAACGTTATATACTATTACGTACTAACGTGTAACGTTATATAGTATTACCTGATGACGTATAACGTTATATACTATTACGTACTAACGTATAACGTTATATCCTATTACGTAATAACGTATAAAGTTATATACCATTACGTACTAACGTATAACGTTATATACTATTACGTACTAACGTATAACGTTATATACTATTTCGTGCTAACGTGTAACGTTATATACTATTACGTAATGACGTATAACGCTATATACTGTTACGTACTAACGTGTAACGTTATATAGTATTACGTACTAACGTATAACGTTATACACTATTACGTAAAGACGTATAACGTTATATACTAATACGTAATAATGTATAACGTTATATACTATTACGTACTAACGTATAACGTTATATATTATTACGTAATGACGTATAACGCTATATACTATTCCGTACTAACGTATAACGTTATAAACTAATACGTACTAATGTGTACCGTTATATAGTATTACCTGATGACGTATAACGTTGTATACTATTACGTAATAACGTGTAACGTAATATAGTATTACCTGATGACGTATAACGTTATATACTATTACGTACTAACGTATAACGTTATATACTATTACGCAATGACGTATAACGTTATATACTATTACGCAATGACGTATAACGCTATATACTATTACGTACTAAAGTATAACGTTATAAACTAATACGTAATGGCGAATAACGTTATATACTATTACGTACTAACGTATAACGTTATAAACTAATACGTAATGACGTATAACGTTATAAACTAATACGTAATGACGAGTAACGTTATATACTATTACGTACTAACATATAACGTTATAAACTAATACGTACTAACGTATAACGTTATACACCATTACGTAAAGACGTATAACGTTATATACTAATACGTAATAACGTATAACGTTGTATACTATTACGTACTAACGTATAACGTTATATACTATTACGTAAAGACGTATAACGCTATATACTATTACGTACTAACGTATAACGTTATAAACTAATACGTAATGACGAATAACGTTATATAGTATTACGTACTAACGTATAACGTTATATACTATTACGTAAAGACGTATAACGTTATATACTAATACGTAATAACGTACAACGTTATATCGTATTACGTGCTAACGTATAACGTTATATACTATTACGTACTAACGTGTAACGTTATAAACTAATACGTAATGACGTATAACGTTATATACTATTACGTACTAACGTATAACGTTATATACTATTTCGTAATGACGTATAACGTTATACACTATTACGTAAAGACGTATAACGTTATATACTAATACGTAATAACGTATAACGTTGTATACTATTACGTACTAACGTATAACGTTGTATTCTATTACGTAATGACGTATAACGTTATATACTAATACGTAAGACGTATATCGTTATATACTATTACGTACTAACGTATAACGTTATATACTATTACATAATGACGTATAACGCTATATACTATTACGTACTAACGTATAACGTTATAAACTAATACGTAATGACGAATAACGTTATATACTATTACGTACTAACGTATAACGTTATATACTATTACGCAATGACGTATAGCGTTATATACTATTACGCCCTAACGTATAACGTTATAAACTAATACGTACTAACGTATAACGTTATATACTATTACGTACTAACGTATAACGTTATATACTATTTCGTAATGACGTATAACGTTATATACTATTACGTAATGACGTATAACGTTATAAACTAATACGTAATGACGAGTAACGTTATATACTATTACGTACTAACGTATAACGTTATAAACTAATACGTACTAACGTATAACGTTATAAACTAATACGTACTAACGTATAACGTTATATACTATTACGTGGTAACGTATAACGTTATATACTATTTCGTGCTAACGTGTAACGTTATATACTATTACGTAATGACGTATAACGCTATATACTATTACGTACTAACGTGTAACGTTATATAGTATTACGTACTAACGTATAACGTTATACACTATTACGTAAAGACGTATAACGTTATATACTAATACGTAATAGTATATAACGTTATATACTATTACGTACTAACGTATAACGTTATATATTATTACGTAATGACGTATAACGCTATACACTATTGCGTACTAACGTATAACGTTATAAACTAATACGTAATGACGAATAACGTTATATACTATTACGTACTAACGTATAACGTTATATACTATTACGCAATGACGTATAACGTTATATACTAATACGTAATAACGTATAACGTTATATCGTATTACGTGCTAACGTATAACGTTATATACTATTACGTACTAACGTATAACGTTATAAACTAATACGTACTAACGAATAACGTTATATACTATTACGTACTAACGTATAATGTTATAAACTAATACGTAATGACGTATAAGGTTATATACTATTACGTACTAACGTATAACGTTATATATTATTACGTAATGACGTATAACGCTATATACTATTACGTACTAACGTATAACGTTATAAACTAATACGTAATGACGAATAACGTTATATACTATTACGTACTAACGTGTAACGTTATATAGTATTACCTGATGACGTATAACGTTATATACTATTACGTACTAACGTATAACGTTATATCCTATTACGTAATAACGTATAAAGTTATATACCATTACGTACTAACGTATAACGTTATATACTATTACGTACTAACGTATAACGTTATATACTATTTCGTGCTAACGTGTAACGTTATAAACTAATACGTAATGACGTATAACGTTATATACTATTACGTACTAACGTATAACGTTATATACTATTTCGTAATGACGTATAACGTTATACACTATTACGTAAAGACGTATAACGTTATATACTAATACGTAATAACGCATAACGTTGTATACTATTACGTACTAACGTATAAAGTGATACACTAT
Source organism: Bombus pascuorum (assembly GCF_905332965.1). Lineage (NCBI taxonomy): Eukaryota > Metazoa > Arthropoda > Insecta > Hymenoptera > Apidae > Bombus > Bombus pascuorum. The sequence continues at coordinate 14,493,895 of NC_083491.1, read as the reverse complement.
TACGTAAAGACGTATAACGTTATATACTAATACGTAATAGTGTATAACGTTATATACTATTACGTACTAACGTATAACGTTATATATTATTACGTAATGACGTATAACGCTATATACTATTGCGTAATAACGTATAACGTTATAAACTAATACGTAATGACGAATAACGTTATATACTATTACGTACTAACGTATAACGTTATATACTATTACGCAATGACGTATAACGTTATATACTAATACGTAATAACGTATAACGTTATATCGTATTACGTGCTAACGTATAACGTTATATACTATTACGTACTAACGTGTAACGTTATATACTAGTACGTAATAACGTAAAACGTTATATACTATTACGTAATAACTTATAACGTTATATACTATTACGTAATGACGTATAACGTTATATACTAATACGTAATAACCTATAACGTTATATCGTATTACGTGCTAACGTATAACGTTATATACTATTACGTACTAACGTGTAACGTTATATAGTATTACCTGATGACGTATAACGTTATATACTATTACGTACTAACGTATAACGTTATATCCTATTACGTAATAACGTATAAAGTTATATACCATTACGTACTAACGTATAACGTTATATACTATTACGTACTAACGTATAACGTTATATACTATTTCGTGCTAACGTGTAACGTTATATACTATTACGTAATGACGTATAACGCTATATACTGTTACGTACTAACGTGTAACGTTATATAGTATTACCTGATGACGTATAACGTTATATACTATTACGTACTAACGTATAACGTTATATCCTATTACGTAATAACGTATAAAGTTATATACCATTACGTACTAACGTATAACGTTATATACTATTACGTACTAACGTATAACGTTATATACTATTTCGTGCTAACGTGTAACGTTATATACTATTACGTAATGACGTATAACGTTATATACTAATACGTAATAACGTAAAACGTTATATACTATTACGTAATAACTTATAACGTTATATACTATTACGTAATGACGTATAACGTTATATACTAATACGTAATAACCTATAACGTTATATCGTATTACGTGCTAACGTATAACGTTATATACTATTACGTACTAACGTGTAACGTTATATAGTATTACCTGATGACGTATAACGTTATATACTATTACGTAATAACTTATAACGTTATATACTATTACGTAATGACGTATAACGTTATATACTAATACGTAATAACCTATAACGTTATATCGTATTACGTGCTAACGTATAACGTTATATACTATTACGTACTAACGTGTAACGTTATATAGTATTACCTGATGACGTATAACGTTATATACTATTACGTACTAACGTATAACGTTATATCCTATTACGTAATAACGTATAAAGTTATATACCATTACGTACTAACGTATAACGTTATATACTATTACGTACTAACGTATAACGTTATATACTATTTCGTGCTAACGTGTAACGTTATATACTATTACGTAATGACGTATAACGCTATATACTGTTACGTACTAACGTGTAACGTTATATAGTATTACGTACTAACGTATAACGTTATACACTATTACGTAAAGACGTATAACGTTATATACTAATACGTAATAATGTATAACGTTATATACTATTACGTACTAACGTATAACGTTATATATTATTACGTAATGACGTATAACGCTATATACTATTCCGTACTAACGTATAACGTTATAAACTAATACGTACTAATGTGTACCGTTATATAGTATTACCTGATGACGTATAACGTTGTATACTATTACGTAATAACGTGTAACGTAATATAGTATTACCTGATGACGTATAACGTTATATACTATTACGTACTAACGTATAACGTTATATACTATTACGCAATGACGTATAACGTTATATACTATTACGCAATGACGTATAACGCTATATACTATTACGTACTAAAGTATAACGTTATAAACTAATACGTAATGGCGAATAACGTTATATACTATTACGTACTAACGTATAACGTTATAAACTAATACGTAATGACGTATAACGTTATAAACTAATACGTAATGACGAGTAACGTTATATACTATTACGTACTAACATATAACGTTATAAACTAATACGTACTAACGTATAACGTTATACACCATTACGTAAAGACGTATAACGTTATATACTAATACGTAATAACGTATAACGTTGTATACTATTACGTACTAACGTATAACGTTATATACTATTACGTAAAGACGTATAACGCTATATACTATTACGTACTAACGTATAACGTTATAAACTAATACGTAATGACGAATAACGTTATATAGTATTACGTACTAACGTATAACGTTATATACTATTACGTAAAGACGTATAACGTTATATACTAATACGTAATAACGTACAACGTTATATCGTATTACGTGCTAACGTATAACGTTATATACTATTACGTACTAACGTGTAACGTTATAAACTAATACGTAATGACGTATAACGTTATATACTATTACGTACTAACGTATAACGTTATATACTATTTCGTAATGACGTATAACGTTATACACTATTACGTAAAGACGTATAACGTTATATACTAATACGTAATAACGTATAACGTTGTATACTATTACGTACTAACGTATAACGTTGTATTCTATTACGTAATGACGTATAACGTTATATACTAATACGTAAGACGTATATCGTTATATACTATTACGTACTAACGTATAACGTTATATACTATTACATAATGACGTATAACGCTATATACTATTACGTACTAACGTATAACGTTATAAACTAATACGTAATGACGAATAACGTTATATACTATTACGTACTAACGTATAACGTTATATACTATTACGCAATGACGTATAGCGTTATATACTATTACGCCCTAACGTATAACGTTATAAACTAATACGTACTAACGTATAACGTTATATACTATTACGTACTAACGTATAACGTTATATACTATTTCGTAATGACGTATAACGTTATATACTATTACGTAATGACGTATAACGTTATAAACTAATACGTAATGACGAGTAACGTTATATACTATTACGTACTAACGTATAACGTTATAAACTAATACGTACTAACGTATAACGTTATAAACTAATACGTACTAACGTATAACGTTATATACTATTACGTGGTAACGTATAACGTTATATACTATTTCGTGCTAACGTGTAACGTTATATACTATTACGTAATGACGTATAACGCTATATACTGTTACGTACTAACGTGTAACGTTATATAGTATTACGTACTAACGTATAACGTTATACACTATTACGTAAAGACGTATAACGTTATATACTAATACGTAATAGTGTATAACGTTATATACTATTACGTACTAACGTATAACGTTATATATTATTACGTAATGACGTATAACGCTATACACTATTGCGTACTAACGTATAACGTTATAAACTAATACGTAATGACGAATAACGTTATATACTATTACGTACTAACGTATAACGTTATATACTATTACGCAATGACGTATAACGTTATATACTAATACGTAATAACGTATAACGTTATATCGTATTACGTGCTAACGTATAACGTTATATACTATTACGTACTAACGTATAACGTTATAAACTAATACGTACTAACGAATAACGTTATATACTATTACGTACTAACGTATAATGTTATAAACTAATACGTAATGACGTATAAGGTTATATACTATTACGTACTAACGTATAACGTTATATATTATTACGTAATGACGTATAACGCTATATACTATTACGTACTAACGTATAACGTTATAAACTAATACGTAATGACGAATAACGTTATATACTATTACGTACTAACGTGTAACGTTATATAGTATTACCTGATGACGTATAACGTTATATACTATTACGTACTAACGTATAACGTTATATCCTATTACGTAATAACGTATAAAGTTATATACCATTACGTACTAACGTATAACGTTATATACTATTACGTACTAACGTATAACGTTATATACTATTTCGTGCTAACGTGTAACGTTATATACTATTACGTAATGACGTATAACGCTATATACTGTTACGTACTAACGTGTAACGTTATATAGTATTACGTACTAACGTATAACGTTATACACTATTACGTAAAGACGTATAACGTTATATACTAATACGTAATAATGTATAACGTTATATACTATTACGTACTAACGTATAACGTTATATATTATTACGTAATGACGTATAACGCTATATACTATTACGTACTAACGTATAACGTTATAAACTAATACGTACTAATGTGTACCGTTATATAGTATTACCTGATGACGTATAACGTTGTATACTATTACGTAATAACGTGTAACGTAATATAGTATTACCTGATGACGTATAACGTTATATACTATTACGTACTAACGTATAACGTTATATACTATTACGCAATGACGTATAACGTTATATACTATTACGCAATGACGTATAACGCTATATACTATTACGTACTAAAGTATAACGTTATAAACTAATACGTAATGACGAATAACGTTATATACTATTACGTACTAACGTATAACGTTATAAACTAATACGTAATGACGTATAACGTTATAAACTAATACGTAATGACGCGTAACGTTATATACTATTACGTACTAACGTATAACGTTATATACTATTACGTAAAGACGTATAACGTTATATACTAATACGTAATAACGTATAACGTTATACACTATTACGTAAAGACGTATAACGTTATATACTAATACGTAATAACGTATAACGTTGTATACTATTACGTACTAACGTATAACGTTATATACTATTACGTAATGACGTATAACGCTATATACTATTACGTACTAACGTATAACGTTATAAACTAATACGTAATGACGAATAACGATATATAGTATTACGTACTAACGTTTAACGTTATATACTATTACGTAAAGACGTATAACGTTATATACTATTACGCACTAACGTATAACGTTATTGAGTATTACCTTATAGCGTATAACGTTATATACTAATACGTAATAACGTAAAACGTTATATACTATTACGTAATAACGTATAAAGTTATATACCATTACGTACTAACGTATAACGTTATATACTATTACGCAATGACGTATAACGCTATATACTATTACGTACTAACGTATAACGTTATAAACTAATACGTAATGACGTATAACGTTATATACTATTACGTACAAACGTATAACGTTATAAACTAATACGTACTAACGAATAACGTTATATACTATTACGTACTAACGTATAATGTTATAAACTAATACGTAATGACGTATAACGTTATATACCATTACGTACTAACGTATAACGTTATATACTATTACGTACTAACGTATAACGTTATATACTATTTCGTGCTAACGTGTAACGTTATTTACTATTACGTAATGACGTATAACGCTATATACTGTTACGTACTAACGTGTAACGTTATATAGTATTACGTACTAACGTATAACGTTATACACTATTACGTAAAGACGTATAACGTTATATACTAATACGTAATAATGTATAACGTTATATACTATTACGTACTAACGTATAACGTTATATATTATTACGTAATGACGTTTAATGTTATAAACTAATACGTAATGACGTATAACGTTATATACTATTACGTAATAACGTATAACGTTATATACTATTACGTACTAACGTATAATGTTATATACTATTACGTACTAACGTATAACGTTATATACTATTACGTACTAACGTATAACGTTATATACTATTACGTACTAACGTATAACGTTATAAACTAATACGTACTAACGAATAACGTTATATACTATTACGTACTAACGTATAATGTTATAAACTAATACGTAATGACGTATAACGTTATAAACTAATACGTAATGACGTATAACGTTATATACTATTACGTACTAACGTATAACGTTATAAACTAATACGTACTAACGAATAACGTTATAAACTAATACGTACTAACGAATAACGTTATATACTATTACGTACTAACGAATAACGTTATAAACTAATACGTAATGACGTATAACGTTATATACTATTACGTACTAACGTATAACGTTATATACTATTACGTACTAACGTATAACGTTATAAACTAATACGTACTAACGAATAACGTTATATACTATTACGTACTAACGTATTATGTTATAAACTAATACGTAATGACGTATAACGTTATATACTATTACGTACTAACGTATAACGTTATATCCTATTACGTAATAACGTATAAAGTTATATACCATTACGTACTAACGTATAACGTTATATACTATTACGCAATGACGTATAACGCTATATACTATTACGTACTAACGTATAACGTTATAAACTAATACGTAATGACGTATAACGTTATATACTATTACGTACAAACGTATAACGTTATAAACTAATACGTACTAACGAATAACGTTATATACTATTACGTACTAACGTATAATGTTATAAACTAATACGTAATGACGTATAACGTTATATACTATTACGTACTAACGTATAATGTTATAAACTAATACGTAATGACGTATAAAGTTATATACTATTACGTAATAACGTGTAACGTTATATACTAATACGTAATAACGTAAAACGTTATATACTATTACGTACTAACGTATAACGTTATATACTATTACGTACTAACGTATAATGTTATATACTATTACGTACTAACGTATAACGTTATATACTATTACGCAATGACGTATAACGCTATATACTATTACGTACTAACGTATAACGTTATATACTATTACGTAATGACGTATAACGTTATATACTAATACGTAATAACGTATAACGTTATATCGTATTACGTGCTAACGTATAACGTTATATACTATTACGTACTAACGTGTAACGTTATATACTAATACGTAATGACGTATAACGTTATAAACTAATACGTAATGACGAATAACGTTATGTACTATTACGTACTAACGTATAACGTTATAAACTAATACGTACTAACGTATAACGTTATTGAGTATTACCTTATAGCGTATAACGTTATATACTAATACGTAATAACGTAAAACGTTATATCCTATTACGTAATAACGTATAACGTTATATACCATTACGTATTAACGTATAACGTTATATACTATTACGTACTAACGTATATCGTTATATACAATTACGTACTAAAGTATAATGTTATATACTATTACGTACTAACGTATAACGCTATATACTATTACGTACTAACGTATAACGTTATAAACTAATACGCAATGACGTATAACGCTATATACTATTACGTACTAACGTATAACGTTATATACTATTACGTAATGACGTATAACGTTATATACTAATACGTAATAACGTATAACGTTATATCGTATTACGTGCTAACGTATAACGTTATATACTATTACGTACTAACGTGTAACGTTATATACTAATACGTAATGACGTATAACGTTATAAACTAATACGTAATGACGAATAACGTTATATCCTATTACGTAATAACGTATAAAGTTATATACCATTACGTACGAACGTATAACGTTATATACTATTACGCAATGACGTATAACGCTATATACTATTACGTACTAACGTATAACGTTATAAACTAATACGTAATGACGTATAACATTATATACTATTACGTACAAACGTATAACGTTATAAACTAATACGTACTAACGAATAACGTTATATACTATTACGTACTAACGTATAATGTTATAAACTAATACGTAATGACGTATAACGTTATATACCATTACGTACTAACGTATAACGTTATATACTATTACGTACTAACGTATAACGTTATATACTATTTCGTGCTAACGTGTAACGTTATATACTATTACGTAATGACGTATAACGCTATATACTGTTACGTACTAACGTGTAACGTTATATAGTATTACGTACTAACGTATAACGTTATACAATATTACGTAAAGACGTATAACGTTATATACTAATACGTAATAATGTATAACGTTATATACTATTACGTACTAACGTATAACGTTATATATTATTACGTAATGACGTATAATGTTATAAACTAATACGTAATGACGTATAACGTTATATACTATTACGTAATAACGTATAACGTTATATACTATTACGTACTAACGTATAGTGTTATATACTATTACGTACTAACGTATAACGTTATATACTATTACGTACTAACGTATAACGTTATATACTATTACGTACTAACGTATAACGTTATAAACTAATACGTACTAACGAATAACGTTATATACTATTACGTACTAACGTATAATGTTATAAACTAATACGTAATGACGTATAACGTTATAAACTAATACGTAATGACGTATAACGTTATATACTATTACGTACTAACGTATAACGTTATAAACTAATACGTACTAACGAATAACGTTATAAACTAATACGTACTAACGAATAACGTTATATACTATTACGTACTAACGAATAACGTTATAAACTAATACGTAACTGACGTATAACGTTATATACTATTACGTACTAACGTATAACGTTATATACTATTACGTACTAACGTATAACGTTATAAACTAATACGTACTAACGAATAACGTTATATACTATTACGTACTAACGTATAATGTTATAAACTAATACGTAATGACGTATAACGTTATATACTATTACGTACTAACGTATAACGTTATATCCTATTACGTAATAACGTATAAAGTTATATACCATTACGTACTAACGTATAACGTTATATACTATTACGCAATGACGTATAACGCTATATACTATTACGTACTAACGTATAACGTTATAAACTAATACGTAATGACGTATAACGTTATATACTATTACGTACAAACGTATAACGTTATAAACTAATACGTACTAACGAATAACGTTATATACTATTACGTACTAACGTATAATGTTATATACTATTACGTACTAACGTATAACGTTATATACTATTACGCAATGACGTATAACGCTATATACTATTACGTACTAACGTATAACGTTATATACTAATACGTAATAACGTAAAACGTTATATACTATTACGTACAAACGTATAACGTTATAAACTAATACGTACTAACGAATAACGTTATATACTATTACGTACTAACGTATAATGTTATAAACTAATACGTAATGACGTATAACGTTATATACTAGTACGTACTAACGAATAATGTTATAAACTAATACGTAATGACGTATAACGTTATATACTATTACGTAATAACGTGTAACGTTATATACTAATACGTAATAACGTAAAACGTTATATACTATTACGTAATGACGTATAACGTTATATACTATTACGTACTAACGTATAACGTTATATCCTATTACGTAATAACGTATAAAGTTATATACCATTACGTACTAACGTATAACGTTATATACTATTACGCAATGACGTATAACGCTATATACTATTACGTACTAACGTATAACGTTATAAACTAATACGTAATGACGTATAACGTTATATACTATTACGTACAAACGTATAACGTTATAAACTAATACGTACTAACGAATAACGTTATATACTATTACGTACTAACGTATAATGTTATAAACTAATACGTAATGACGTATAACGTTATATACCATTACGTACTAACGTATAACGTTATATACTATTACGTACTAACGTATAACGTTATATACTATTTCGTGCTAACGTGTAACGTTATTTACTATTACGTAATGACGTATAACGCTATATACTGTTACGTACTAACGTGTAACGTTATATAGTATTACGTACTAACGTATAACGTTATACACTATTACGTAAAGACGTATAACGTTATATACTAATACGTAATAATGTATAACGTTATATACTATTACGTACTAACGTATAACGTTATATATTATTACGTAATGACGTTTAATGTTATAAACTAATACGTAATGACGTATAACGTTATATACTATTACGTAATAACGTATAACGTTATATACTATTACGTACTAACGTATAATGTTATATACTATTACGTACTAACGTATAACGTTATATACTATTACGTACTAACGTATAACGTTATATACTATTACGTACTAACGTATAACGTTATAAACTAATACGTACTAACGAATAACGTTATATACTATTACGTACTAACGTATAATGTTATAAACTAATACGTAATGACGTATAACGTTATAAACTAATACGTAATGACGTATAACGTTATATACTATTACGTACTAACGTATAACGTTATAAACTAATACGTACTAACGAATAACGTTATAAACTAATACGTACTAACGAATAACGTTATATACTATTACGTACTAACGAATAACGTTATAAACTAATACGTAATGACGTATAACGTTATATACTATTACGTACTAACGTATAACGTTATATACTATTACGTACTAACGTATAACGTTATAAACTAATACGTACTAACGAATAACGTTATATACTATTACGTACTAACGTATTATGTTATAAACTAATACGTAATGACGTATAACGTTATATACTATTACGTACTAACGTATAACGTTATATCCTATTACGTAATAACGTATAAAGTTATATACCATTACGTACTAACGTATAACGTTATATACTATTACGCAATGACGTATAACGCTATATACTATTACGTACTAACGTATAACGTTATAAACTAATACGTAATGACGTATAACGTTATATACTATTACGTACAAACGTATAACGTTATAAACTAATACGTACTAACGAATAACGTTATATACTATTACGTACTAACGTATAATGTTATAAACTAATACGTAATGACGTATAACGTTATATACTATTACGTACTAACGTATAATGTTATAAACTAATACGTAATGACGTATAAAGTTATATACTATTACGTAATAACGTGTAACGTTATATACTAATACGTAATAACGTAAAACGTTATATACTATTACGTACTAACGTATAACGTTATATACTATTACGTACTAACGTATAATGTTATATACTATTACGTACTAACGTATAACGTTATATACTATTACGCAATGACGTATAACGCTATATACTATTACGTACTAACGTATAACGTTATATACTATTACGTAATGACGTATAACGTTATATACTAATACGTAATAACGTATAACGTTATATCGTATTACGTGCTAACGTATAACGTTATATACTATTACGTACTAACGTGTAACGTTATATACTAATACGTAATGACGTATAACGTTATAAACTAATACGTAATGACGAATAACGTTATGTACTATTACGTACTAACGTATAACGTTATAAACTAATACGTACTAACGTATAACGTTATTGAGTATTACCTTATAGCGTATAACGTTATATACTAATACGTAATAACGTAAAACGTTATATCCTATTACGTAATAACGTATAACGTTATATACCATTACGTATTAACGTATAACGTTATATACTATTACGTACTAACGTATATCGTTATATACAATTACGTACTAAAGTATAATGTTATATACTATTACGTACTAACGTATAACGCTATATACTATTACGTACTAACGTATAACGTTATAAACTAATACGCAATGACGTATAACGCTATATACTATTACGTACTAACGTATAACGTTATATACTATTACGTAATGACGTATAACGTTATATACTAATACGTAATAACGTATAACGTTATATCGTATTACGTGCTAACGTATAACGTTATATACTATTACGTACTAACGTGTAACGTTTTATACTAATACGTAATGACGTATAACGTTATAAACTAATACGTAATGACGAATAACGTTATATCCTATTACGTAATAACGTATAAAGTTATATACCATTACGTACGAACGTATAACGTTATATACTATTACGCAATGACGTATAACGCTATATACTATTACGTACTAACGTATAACGTTATAAACTAATACGTAATGACGTATAACATTATATACTATTACGTACAAACGTATAACGTTATAAACTAATACGTACTAACGAATAACGTTATATACTATTACGTACTAACGTATAATGTTATAAACTAATACGTAATGACGTATAACGTTATATACCATTACGTACTAACGTATAACGTTATATACTATTACGTACTAACGTATAACGTTATATACTATTTCGTGCTAACGTGTAACGTTATATACTATTACGTAATGACGTATAACGCTATATACTGTTACGTACTAACGTGTAACGTTATATAGTATTACGTACTAACGTATAACGTTATACAATATTACGTAAAGACGTATAACGTTATATACTAATACGTAATAATGTATAACGTTATATACTATTACGTACTAACGTATAACGTTATATATTATTACGTAATGACGTATAATGTTATAAACTAATACGTAATGACGTATAACGTTATATACTATTACGTAATAACGTATAACGTTATATACTATTACGTACTAACGTATAGTGTTATATACTATTACGTACTAACGTATAACGTTATATACTATTACGTACTAACGTATAACGTTATATACTATTACGTACTAACGTATAACGTTATAAACTAATACGTACTAACGAATAACGTTATATACTATTACGTACTAACGTATAATGTTATAAACTAATACGTAATGACGTATAACGTTATAAACTAATACGTAATGACGTATAACGTTATATACTATTACGTACTAACGTATAACGTTATAAACTAATACGTACTAACGAATAACGTTATAAACTAATACGTACTAACGAATAACGTTGTATACTATTACGTACTAACGAATAACGTTATAAACTAATACGTAACTGACGTATAACGTTATATACTATTACGTACTAACGTATAACGTTATATACTATTACGTACTAACGTATAACGTTATAAACTAATACGTACTAACGAATAACGTTATATACTATTACGTACTAACGTATAATGTTATAAACTAATACGTAATGACGTATAACGTTATATACTATTACGTACTAACGTATAACGTTATATCCTATTACGTAATAACGTATAAAGTTATATACCATTACGTACTAACGTATAACGTTATATACTATTACGCAATGACGTATAACGCTATATACTATTACGTACTAACGTATAACGTTATAAACTAATACGTAATGACGTATAACGTTATATACTATTACGTACAAACGTATAACGTTATAAACTAATACGTACTAACGAATAACGTTATATACTATTACGTACTAACGTATAATGTTATATACTATTACGTACTAACGTATAACGTTATATACTATTACGCAATGACGTATAACGCTATATACTATTACGTACTAACGTATAACGTTATATACTAATACGTAATAACGTAAAACGTTATATACTATTACGTACAAACGTATAACGTTATAAACTAATACGTACTAACGAATAACGTTATATACTATTACGTACTAACGTATAATGTTATAAACTAATACGTAATGACGTATAACGTTATATACTAGTACGTACTAACGAATAATGTTATAAACTAATACGTAATGACGTATAACGTTATATACTATTACGTAATAACGTGTAACGTTATATACTAATACGTAATAACGTAAAACGTTATATACTATTACGTACTAACGTATAACGTTATATACTATTACGTACTAACGTATAATGTTATATACTACTACGTACTAACGTATAACGTTATATACTATTACGCAATGACGTATAACGCTATATACTATTACGTACTAACGTATAACATTATATACTATTACGTAATGACGTATAACGTTATATACTAATACGTAATAACGTATAACGTTATATCGTATTACGTGCTAACGTATAACGTTATATACTATTACGTACTAACGTGTAACGTTATATACTAATACGTAATGACGTATAACGTTATAAACTAATACGTAATGACGAATAACGTTATGTACTATTACGTACTAACGTATAACGTTATAAACTAATACGTACTAACGTATAACGTTATTGAGTATTACCTTATAGCGTATAACGTTATATACTAATACGTAATAACGTAAAACGTTATATCCTATTACGTAATAACGTATAACGTTATATACCATTACGTACTAACGTATAACGTTATATACTATTACGTACTAACGTATAACGTTATATACTATTACGTACTAACGTATAATGTTATATACTATTACGTACTAACGTATAACGTTATATACTAATACGTAATGACGTATAACGTTATAAACTAATACGTAATGACGAATAACGTTATGTACTATTACGTACTAACGTATAACGTTATAAACTAATACGTACTAACGTATAACGTTATTGAGTATTACCTTATAGCGTATAACGTTATATACTAATACGTAATAACGTAAAACGTTATATACTATTACGTAATAACGTATAACGTTATATACTATTACGTAATGACGTATAACGTTATACACTATTACGTAAAGACGTATAACGTTATATACTAATACGTAATAACGTATAACGTTGTATACTATTACGTACTAACGTGTAACGTTATATACTAATACGTAATGACGTATAACGTTATAAACTAATACGTAATGACGAATAACGTTATGTACTATTACGTACTAACGTATAACGTTATAAACTAATACGTACTAACGTATAACGTTATTGAGTATTACCTTATAGCGTATAACGTTATATACTAATACGTAATAACGTAAAACGTTATATCCTATTACGTAATAACGTATAACGTTATATACCATTACGTACTAACGTATAACGTTATATACTATTACGTACTAACGTATATCGTTATATACTATTACGTACTAAAGTATAATGTTATATACTATTACGTACTAACGTATAACGCTATATACTATTACGTACTAACGTATAACGTTATAAACTAATACGCAATGACGTATAACGCTATATACTATTACGTACTAACGTATAACGTTATATACTATTACGCAATGACGTATAACGCTATATACTATTACGTACTAACGTATAACGTTATATACTATTACGTAATGACGTATAACGTTATATACTAATACGTAATAACGTATAACGTTATATCGTATTACGTGCTAACGTATAACGTTATATACTATTACGTACTAACGTGTAACGTTATATACTAATACGTAATGACGTATAACGTTATAAACTAATACGTAATGACGAATAACGTTATGTACTATTACGTACTAACGTATAACGTTATAAACTAATACGTACTAACGTATAACGTTATTGAGTATTACCTTATAGCGTATAACGTTATATACTAATACGTAATAACGTAAAACGTTATATCGTATTACGTGCTAACGTATAACGTTATATACTATTACGTACTAACGTGTAACGTTATATACTAATACGTAATGACGTATAACGTTATAAACTAATACGTAATGACGAATAACGTTATATCCTATTACGTAATAACGTATAAAGTTATATACCATTACGTACGAACGTATAACGTTATATACTATTACGCAATGACGTATAACGCTATATACTATTACGTACTAACGTATAACGTTATAAACTAATACGTAATGACGTATAACGTTATATACTATTACGTACAAACGTATAACGTTATAAACTAATACGTACTAACGAATAACGTTATATACTATTACGTACTAACGTATAATGTTATAAACTAATACGTAATGACGTATAACGTTATATACCATTACGTACTAACGTATAACGTTATATACTATTACGTACTAACGTATAACGTTATATACTATTTCGTGCTAACGTATAACGTTATATACTATTACGCAATGACGTATAACGCTATATACTATTACGTACTAACGTATAACGTTATATACTAATACGTAATAACGTAAAACGTTATATACTATTACGTACAAACGTATAACGTTATAAACTAATACGTACTAACGAATAACGTTATATACTATTACGTACTAACGTATAATGTTATAAACTAATACGTAATGACGTATAACGTTATATACTAGTACGTACTAACGTATAATGTTATAAACTAATACGTAATGACGTATAACGTTATATACTATTACGTAATAACGTGTAACGTTATATACTAATACGTAATAACGTAAAACGTTATATACTATTACGTACTAACGTATAACGTTATACATATACTATTACGTACTAACGTATAATGTTATATACTACTACGTACTAACGTATAACGTTATATACTATTACGCAATGACGTATAACGCTATATACTATTACGTACTAACGTATAACATTATATACTATTACGTAATGACGTATAACGTTATATACTAATACGTAATAACGTATAACGTTATATCGTATTACGTGCTAACGTATAACGTTATATACTATTACGTACTAACGTGTAACGTTATATACTAATACGTAATGACGTATAACGTTATAAACTAATACGTAATGACGAATAACGTTATGTACTATTACGTACTAACGTATAACGTTATAAACTAATACGTACTAACGTATAACGTTATTGAGTATTACCTTATAGCGTATAACGTTATATACTAATACGTAATAACGTAAAACGTTATATCCTATTACGTAATAACGTATAACGTTATATACCATTACGTACTAACGTATAACGTTATATACTATTACGTACTAACGTATAACGTTATATACTATTACGTACTAACGTATAATGTTATATACTATTACGTACTAACGTATAACGTTATATACTAATACGTAATGACGTATAACGTTATAAACTAATACGTAATGACGAATAACGTTATGTACTATTACGTACTAACGTATAACGTTATAAACTAATACGTACTAACGTATAACGTTATTGAGTATTACCTTATAGCGTATAACGTTATATACTAATACGTAATAACGTAAAACGTTATATACTATTACGTAATAACGTATAACGTTATATACTATTACGTAATGACGTATAACGTTATACACTATTACGTAAAGACGTATAACGTTATATACTAATACGTAATAACGTATAACGTTGTATACTATTACGTACTAACGTATAACGTTATATACTATTACGTGCTAACGAATAACGTTATATACTATTACGCAATGACGTATAACGCTATATACTATTACGTACTAACGTATAACGTTATATACTATTACGTAATGACGTATAACGTTATATACTAATACGTAATAACGTATAACGTTATATCGTATTACGTGCTAACGTATAACGTTATATACTATTACGTACTAACGTGTAACGTTATATACTAATACGTAATGACGTATAACGTTATAAACTAATACGTAATGAGGAATAACGTTATGTACTATTACGTACTAACGTATAACGTTATAAACTAATACGTACTAACGTATAACGTTATTGAGTATTACCTTATAGCGTATAACGTTATATACTAATACGTAATAACGTAAAACGTTATATCCTATTACGTAATAACGTATAACGTTATATACCATTACGTACTAACGTATAACGTTATATACTATTACGTACTAACGTATATCGTTATATACTATTACGTACTAAAGTATAATGTTATATACTATTACGTACTAACGTATAACGTTATATACTAATACGTAATGACGTATAACGTTATAAACTAATACGTAATGACGAATAACGTTATGTACTATTACGTACTAACGTATAATGTTATAAACTAATACGTAATGACGTATAACGTTATATACCATTACGTACTAACGTATAACGTTATATACTATTAAGTACTAACGTATAACGTTATATACTATTTCGTGCTAACGTGTAACGTTATATACTATTACGTAATGACGTATAACGCTATATACTGTTACGTACTAACGTGTAACGTTATATAGTATTACGTACTAACGTATAACGTTATACACTATTACGAAAAGGCGTATAACGTTATATACTAATACGTAATAATGTATAACGTTATATACTATTACGTACTAACGTATAACGTTATATATTATTACGTAATGACGTATAATGTTATAAACTAATACGTAATGACGTATAACGTTATATACTATTACGTAATAACGTATAACGTTATATACTATTACGTACTAACGTATAATGTTATATACTATTACGTACTAACGTATAACGTTATATACTATTACGTACTAACGTATAACGTTATATACTATTACGTACTAACGTATAACGTTATAAACTAATACGTACTAACGAATAACGTTATAGACTATTACGTACTAACGTATAATGTTATAAACTAATACGTAATGACGTATAACGTTATAAACTAATACGTAATGACGTATAACGTTATATACTATTACGTACTAACGTATAACGTTATAAACTAATACGTACTAACGAATAACGTTATAAACTA
Source organism: Bombus pascuorum (assembly GCF_905332965.1). Classification (NCBI taxonomy): domain Eukaryota; kingdom Metazoa; phylum Arthropoda; class Insecta; order Hymenoptera; family Apidae; genus Bombus; species Bombus pascuorum. The sequence continues at coordinate 14,475,441 of NC_083491.1, read as the reverse complement.
ATACGTACTAACGAATAACGTTATATACTATTACGTACTAACGAATAACGTTATAAACTAATACGTAACTGACGTATAACGTTATATACTATTACGTACTAACGTATAACGTTATATACTATTACGTACTAACGTATAACGTTATAAACTAATACGTACTAACGAATAACGTTATATACTATTACGTACTAACGTATAATGTTATAAACTAATACGTAATGACGTATAACGTTATATACTATTACGTACTAACGTATAACGTTATATCCTATTACGTAATAACGTATAAAGTTATATACCATTACGTACTAACGTATAACGTTATATACTATTACGCAATGACGTATAACGCTATATACTATTACGTACTAACGTATAACGTTATAAACTAATACGTAATGACGTATAACGTTATATACTATTACGTACAAACGTATAACGTTATAAACTAATACGTACTAACGAATAACGTTATATACTATTACGTACTAACGTATAATGTTATAAACTAATACGTAATGACGTATAACGTTATATACTATTACGTACTAACGTATAATGTTATAAACTAATACGTAATGACGTATAAAGTTATATACTATTACGTAATAACGTGTAACGTTATATACTAATACGTAATAACGTAAAACGTTATATACTATTACGTACTAACGTATAACGTTATATACTATTACGTACTAACGTATAATGTTATATACAATTACGTACTAACGTATAACGTTATATACTATTACGCAATGACGTATAACGCTATATACTATTACGTACTAACGTATAACGTTATATACTATTACGTAATGACGTATAACGTTATATACTAATATGTAATAACGTATAACGTTATATCGTATTACGTGCTAACGTATAACGTTATATACTATTACGTACTAACGTGTAACGTTATATACTAATACGTAATGACGTATAACGTTATAAACTAATACGTAATGACGAATAACGTTATGTACTATTACGTACTAACGTATAACGTTATAAACTAATACGTACTAACGTATAACGTTATTGAGTATTACCTTATAGCGTATAACGATATATACTAATACGTAATAACGTAAAACGTTATATCCTATTACGTAATAACGTATAACGTTATATACCATTACGTACTAACGTATAACGTTATATACTATTACGTACTAACGTATATCGTTATATACTATTACGTACTAAAGTATAATGTTATATACTATTACGTACTAACGTATAACGTTATATACTAATACGTAATGACGTATAACGTTATAAACTAATACGTAATGACGAATAACGTTATGTACTATTACGTACTAACGTATAACGTTATAAACTAATACGTACTAACGTATAACGTTATTGAGTATTACCTTATAGCGTATAACGTTATATACTAATACGTAATAACGTAAAACGTTATATACTATTACGTAATAACGTATAACGTTATATACTATTACGTAATGACGTATAACGTTATACACTATTACGTAAAGACGTATAACGTTATATACTAATACGTAATAACGTATAACGTTGTATACTATTACGTACTAATGTATAACGTTATATACTATTACGTGCTAACGAATAACGTTATATACTATTACGTACTATCGTATAATGTTATAAACTAATACGTAATGACGTATAACGTTATATACTATTACGTAATAACGTATAACGTTATATACTATTACGTACTAACGTATAACGTTATAAACTAATACGTACTAACGAATAACGTTATATACTATTACGTACTAACGTATAATGTTATAAACTAATACGTAATGACGTATAACGTTATATACTATTACGTACTAACGTATAACGTTATATCCTATTACGTAATAACGTATAAAGTTATATACCATTACGTACTAACGTATAACGTTATATACTATTACGCAATGACGTATAACGCTATATACTATTACGTACTAACGTATAACGTTATAAACTAATACGTAATGACGTATAACGTTATATACTATTACGTACTAACGTATAACGTTTTAAACTAATACGTACTAACGAATAACGTTATATACTATTACGTACTAACGTATAATGTTATAAACTAATACGTAATGACGTATAACGTTATATACTATTACGTACTAACGTATAATGTTATAAACTAATACGTAATGACGTATAACGTTATATACTATTACGTAATAACGTGTAACGTTATATACTAATACGTAATAACGTAAAACGTTATATACTATTACGTACTAACGTATAACGTTATATACTATTACGTACTAACGTATAATGTTATATACTATTACGTACTAACGTATAACGTTATATACTATTACGCAATGACGTATAACGCTATATACTATTACGTACTAACGTATAACGTTATATACTATTACGTAATGACGTATAACGTTATATACTAATACGTAATAACGTATAACGTTATATCGTATTACGTGCTAACGTATAACGTTATATACTATTACGTACTAACGTGTAACGTTATATAGTATCACCTGATGACGTATAACGTTATATACTATTACGTACTAACGTATAACGTTATATCCTATTACGTAATAACGTATAACGTTATATACCATTACGTACTAACGTATAACGTTATATACTATTACGTACTAACGTATAACGTTATATACTATTACGTACTAACGTATAATGTTATATACTATTACGTACTAACGTATAACGTTATATACTAATACGTAATGACGTATAACGTTATAAACTAATACGTAATGACGAATAACGTTATGTACTATTACGTACTAACGTATAACGTTATAAACTAATACGTACTAACGTATCACGTTATTGAGTATTACCTTATAGCGTATAACGTTATATACTAATACGTAATAACGTAAAACGTTATATACTATTACGTAATAACGTATAACGTTATATACTATTACGTAATGACGTATAACGTTATACACTATTACGTAAAGACGTATAACGTTACATACTAATACGTAATAACGTATAACGTTGTATACTATTACGTACTAACGTATAACGTTATATACTATTACGTACTAACGAATAACGTTATATACTATTACGTACTAACGTATAATGTTATAAAGTAATACGTAATGACGTATAACGTTATATACTATTACGTAATAACGTGTAACGTTATATACTAATACGTAATAACGTAAAACGTTATATACTAATACGTAATAACGTATAACGTTATATACTATTACGTACTAACGTATAATGTTATATACTATTACGTAATGACGTATAACGTTATACACTATTACGTAAAGACGTATAACGTTATATACTAATACGTAATAACGTATAACGTTGTATACTATTACGTACTAACGTATAACGTTATATACTATTACGTACTAACGAATAACGTTATATACTATTACGTACTAACGTATAATGTTATAAACTAATACGTAATGACGTATAACGTTATATACTATTACGTAAAAACGTGTAACGTTATATACTAATACGTAATAACGTAAAACGTTATATACTATTACGTACTAACGTATAACGTTATATACTATTACGTACTAACGTATAATGTTATATACTATTACGTACTAACGTATAACGTTATATACTAATACGTAATGACGTATAACGTTATAAACTAATACGTAATGACGTATAACGCTATATACTATTACGTACTAACGTGTAACGTTATAAACTAATACGTAATGACGTATAACGTTATATACTATTACGTACTAACGTACAACGTTATATACTATTACGTAATGACGTATAACGCTATATACTATTACGTACTAAAGTATAACGTTATAAACTAATACGTAATGACGAATAACGTTATATAGTATTACGTACTAACGTATAACGTTATATACTATTACGTAAAGACGTATAACGTTATATATTAATACGTAATAACGTACAACGTTATATCGTATTACGTGATAACGTATAACGTTATATACTATTACGTACTAACGTGTAACGTTATAAACTAATACGTAATGACGTATAACGTTATATACTATTACGTACTAACGTACAACGTTATATACTATTACGTAATGACGTATAACGCTATATACTATTACGTACTAACGTAAAACGTTATAAACTAATACGTAATGACGAATAACGTTATATACTATTACGTACTAACGTATAACGTTATATACTATTACGTAATGACGTATAACGCTATATACTGTTACGTACTAACGTGTAACGTTATATAGTATTACGTACTAACGTATAACGTTATACACTATTACGTAAAGACGTATAACGTTATATACTAATACGTAATAATGTATAACGTTATATACTATTACGTACTAACGTATAACGTTATATATTATTACGTAATGACGTATAATGTTATATACTATTACGTACTAACGTATAACGTTATATACTAATACGTAATGACGTATAACGTTATAAACTAATACGTAATGACGAATAACGTTATGTACTATTACGTACTAACGTATAACGTTATATACTATTACGCAATGACGTATAACGTTATATACTATTACGCAATGACGTATAACGCTATATACTATTACGTACTAACGTACAACGTTATAAACTATTACGCAATGACGTATAACGTTATATACTATTACGTAATAACGTGTAACGTTATATACTAATACGTAATAACGTAAAACGTTATATACTAATACGTAATAACGTATAACGTTATATACTATTACGTACTAACGTATAATGTTATATACTATTACGTAATGACGTATAACGTTATACACTATTACGTAAAGACGTATAACGTTATATACTAATACGTAATAACGTATAACGTTGTATACTATTACGTACTAACGTATAACGTTATATACTATTACGTACTAACGAATAACGTTATATACTATTACGTACTAACGTATAATGTTATAAACTAATACGTAATGACGTATAACGTTATATACTATTACGTAAAAACGTGTAACTTTATATACTAATACGTAATAACGTAAAACGTTATATACTATTACGTACTAACGTATAACGTTATATACTATTACGTACTAACGTACAACGTTATATACTATTACGTAATGACGTATAACGTTATAAACTAATACGTAATGACGTATAACGCTATATACTATTACGTACTAACGTGTAACGTTATAAACTAATACGTAATGACGTATAACGTTATATACTATTACGTACTAACGTACAACGTTATATACTATTACGTAATGACGTATAACGCTATATACTATTACGTACTAAAGTATAACGTTATAAACTAATACGTAATGAGGAATAACGTTATATAGTATTACGTACTAACGTATAACGTTATATACTATTACGTAAAGACGTATAACGTTATATACTAAGACGTAATAACGTACAACGTTATATCGTATTACGTGATAACGTATAACGTTATATACTATTACGTACTAACGTGTAACGTTATAAACTAATACGTAATGACGTATAACGTTATATACTATTACGTACTAACGTACAACGTTATATACTATTACGTAATGACGTATAACGCTATATACTATTACGTACTAACGTAAAACGTTATAAACTAATACGTAATGACGAATAACGTTATATACTATTACGTACTAACGTATAACGTTATATACTATTACGCAATGACGTATAACGTTATATACTATTACGCACTAACGTATAACGTTATATACTATTACGTGCTAACGTATAACGTTATATACTATTTCGTGCTAACGTGTAACGTTATATACTATTACGTAATGACGTATAACGCTATATACTGTTACGTACTAACGTGTAACGTTATATAGTATTACGTACTAACGTATAACGTTATACACTATTACGTAAAGACGTATAACGTTATATACTAATACGTAATAATGTATAACGTTATATACTATTACGTACTAACGTATAACGTTATATATTATTACGTAATGACGAATAACGCTATATACTATTACGTCCTAACGTATAACGTTATAAACTAATACGTAATGACGAATAACGTTATATACTATTACGTACTAACGTATAACGTTATATACTATTACGCAATGACGTATAACGTTATATACTATTACGCAATGACGTATAACGCTATATACTATTACGTACTAACGTATAACGTTATAAACTATTACGCAATGACGTATAACGTTATATACTATTACGCAATGACGTATAACGCTATATACTATTACGTACTAACGTATAACGTTATAAACTAATACGTAATGACGTATAACGTTATATACTATTACGTACTAACGTATAACGTTATAAACTAATACGTACTAACGAATAACGTTATATACTATTACGTACTAACGTATAATGTTATAAAATAATACGTAATTACGTATAACGTTATATACTATTACGTAATAACGTGTAACGTTATATACTAATACGTAATAACGTAAAACGTTATATACTATTACGTAATAACGTATAACGTTATAAACTAATACGTAATTACGAATAACGTTATGTACTATTACGTACTAACGTATAACGTTATAAACTAATACGTACTAACGTATAACGTTATTGAGTATTACCTTATAGCGTATAACGTTATATACTAATACGTAATAACGTAAAACGTTATATACTATTACGTAATAACGTATAACGTTATATACTATTACGTAATGACGTATAACGTTATACACTATTACGTATAGACGTATAACGTTATATACTAATACGTAATAACGTATAACGTTGTATACTATTACGTACTAACGTATAACGTTATATACTATTACGTAATGACGTATAACGTTATATACTAATACGTAATGACGTATATCGTTATATACTATTACGTTCTAACGTATAACGTTATATACTATTTCGTGCTAACGTGTAACGTTATATACTATTACGTAATGACGAATAACGTTATATACTATTACGTACTAACGTATAACGTTATATACTATTACGCAATGACGTATAACGCTATATACTATTACGTACTATGTATAACGTTATAAACTAATACGTAATGACGAATAACGTTATATACTATTACGTACTAACGTATAACGTTATATACTATTACGCAATGACGTATAACGTTATACACCATTACGTAAAGACGTATAACGCTATATACTAATACGTAATAACGTATAACGTTGTATACTATTACGTACTAACGTATAACGTTATATACTATTACGTAATGACGTATAACGCCATATACTATTACGTACTAACGTATAACGTTATAAACTAATACGTAATGACGAATAACGTTATATAGTATTACGTACTAACGTATAACGTTATATACTATTACGTAAAGACGTATAACGTTATATACTAATACGTAATAACGTACAACGTTATATCGTATTACGTGCTAACGTATAACGTTAAATACTATTACGTACTAACGTGTAACGTTATAAACTAATACGTAATGACGTATAACGTTATATACTATTACGTACTAACGTACAACGTTATATACTATTACGTAATGACGTATAACGCTATATACTATTACGTACTAACGTATAACGTTATAAACTAATACGTAATGACGAATAACGTTATATACTATTACGTACTAACGTATAACGTTATATACTATTACGCAATGACGTATAACGTTATATACTATTACGCACTAACGTATAACGTTATAAACTAATACGTACTAACGTATAACGTTATATACTATTACGTGCTAACGTATAACGTTATATACTATTTCGTGCTAACGTGTAACGTTATATACTATTACGTAATGACGTATAACGCTATGTACTATTACGTACTAACGTGTAACGTTATATAGTATTACGTACTAACGTATAACGTTATACACTATTACGTAAAGACGTATAACGTTATATACTAATACGTAATAACGTATAACGTTATATACTATTACGTACTAACGTATAACGTTATATATTATTACGTAATGACGTATAACGCTATATACTATTACGTACTAACGTATAACGTTATAAACTAATACGTAATGACGAATAACGTTATATACTTTTACGCAATGACGTATAACGTTATATACTATTACGCAATGACGTATAACGCTATATACTATTACGTACTAACGTATAACGTTATAAACTATTACGCAATGACGTATAACGTTATATACTATTACGCAATGACGTATAACGCTATATACTATTACGTACTAACGTATAACGTTATAAACTAATACGTAATGACGTATAAGGTTATATACTATTACGTACTAACGTATAACGTTATAAACTAATACGTACTAACGAATAACGTTATATACTATTACGTACTAACGCATAATGTTATAAACTAATACGTAATGACGTATAACGTTATATACTATTACGTAATAACGTGTAACGTTATATACTAATACGTAATAACGTAAAACGTTATATACTATTACGTAATAACGTATAACGTTATATACTATTACGTAATGAGGTATAACGTTATATACTAATACGTAATAACGTATAACGTTATATCGTATTACGTGCTAACGTATAACGTTATATACTATTACGTACTAACGTGTAACTTTATATAGTATTACCTGATGACGTATAACGTTATATACTATTACGTACTAACGTATAACGTTATAAACTAATACGTACTAACGTATAACGTTATATACTATTACGTGCTAACGTATAACGTTATATACTATTACGTACTAACGTATAACGTTATAAACTAATACGTAATGACGAATAACGTTATATACTATTACGTACTAACGTATAACGTTATATACTATTACGCAATGACGTATAACGTTATATACTATTACGCCCTAACGTATAACGTTATAAACTAATACGTACTAACGTATAACGTTATATACTATTACGTGCTAACGTATAACGTTATATACTATTTCGTGCTAACGTGTAACGTTATATACTATTACGTAATGACGTATAACGTTATAAACTAACACGTAATGACGAGTAACGTTATATACTATTACGTACTAACGTATAACGTTATAAACTAATAAGTACTAACGTATAACGTTATAAACTAATACGTACTAATGTGTAACGTTATATAGTATTACCTGATGACGTATAACGTTGTATACTATTACGTAATAACGTGTAACGTAATATAGTATTACCTGATGACGTATAACGTTATATACTATTACGTACTAACGTATAACGTTATATACTATTACGCAATGACGTATAACGTTATATACTATTACGCAATGACGTATAACGTTATATACTATTACGTACTAAAGTATAACGTTATAAACTAATACGTAATGACGAATAACGTTATATACTATTACGTACTAACGTATAACGTTATAAACTAACACGTAATGACGTATAACGTTATAAACTAATACGTAATGACGAGTAACGTTATATACTATCACGTACTAACGTATAACGTTATAAACTAATACGTACTAACGTATAACGTTATACACCATTACGTAAAGACGTATAACGTTATATACTAATACGTAATGACGTATAACGTTGTATACTATTACGTACTAACCAATAACGTTATATACTATTACGTAATGACGTATAACGCTATATACTATTACGTACTAACGTATAACGTTATAAACTAATACGTAATGACGAATAACGTTATATAGTATTACGTACTAACGTATAACGTTATAAACTAATACGTACTAACGTATAACGTTATTGAGTATTACCTTATAGCGTATAACGTTATATACTAATACGTAATAACGTAAAACGTTATATACTATTACGTACTAACGTATAATGTTATATACTAATACGTAATAACGTAAAACGTTATATACTATTACGTGCTAACGTATAACGTTATATACTATTACGTACTAACGTGTAACGTTATATAGTATTACCTGATGACGTATAACGTTATATACTATTACGTACTAACGTATAACGTTATATCCTATTACGTAATAACGTATAAAGTTATATACCATTACGTACTAACGTATAACGTTATATACTATTACGTACTAACGTATAACGTTATATACTATTACGTACTAACGTATAATGTTATATACTATTACGTACTAACGTATAACGTTATATACTAATACGTAATGACGTATAACGTTATAAACTAATACGTAATTACGAATAACGTTATGTACTATTACGTACTAACGTATAACGTTATAAACTAATACGTACTAACGTATAACGTTATTGAGTATTACCTTATAGCGTATAACGTTATATACTAATACGTAATAACGTAAAACGTTATATACTATTACGTACTAACGTATAATGTTATATACTATTACGTACTAACGTATAATGTTATATACTATTACGTACTAACGTATAACGTTATATACCGATACGTAATGACGTATAACGTTATAAACTAATACGTAATGACGAATAACGTTATGTACTATTACGTACTAACGTATAACGTTATATACTATTACGCAATGACGTATAACGTTATATACTATTACGCAATGACGTATAACGTTATATACTAATACGTAATAACGTATAACGTTATATACTATTACGTACTAACGTATAACGTTATATATTATTACGTAATGACGTATAACGTTATATACTATTACGTAATAACGTGTAACGTTATATACTAATACGTAATAACGTAAAACGTTATATACTATTACGTAATAACGTATAACGTTATATACTATTACGTAATGAGGTATAACGTTATATACTAATACGTAATAACGTATAACGTTATATCGTATTAGGTGCTAACGTATAACGTTATATACTATTACGTACTAACGTGTAACGTTATATAGTATTACCTGATGACGTATAACGTTATATACTATTACGTACTAACGTATAACGTTATATCCTATTACGTAATAACGTATAACGTTATATACTATTACGTACTAACGTATAATGTTATATACTATTACGTACTAACGTATAACGTTATATACTAATACGTAATGACGTATAACGTTATAAACTAATACGTAATGACGAATAACGTTATGTACTATTACGTACTAACGTATAACGTTATATACTATTACGCAATGACGTATAACGTTATATACTATTACGCAATGACGTATAACGCTATATACTATTACGTACTAACGTACAACGTTATAAACTATTACGCAATGACGTATAACGTTATATACTATTACGCAATGACGTATAACGCTATATACTATTACGTACTAACGTATAACGTTATAAACTAATACGTAATGACGTATAAGGTTATATACTATTACGTACTAACGTATAACGTTATATACTATTACGTAATGACGAATAACGTTATGTACTATTACGTACTAACGTATAACGTTATATACTATTACGCAATGACGTATAACGTTATATACTATTACGCAATGACGTATAACGCTATATACTATTACGTACTAACGTACAACGTTATAAACTATTACGCAATGACGTATAACGTTATATACTATTACGCAATGACGTATAACGCTATATACTATTACGTACTAACGTATAACGTTATAAACTAATACGTAATGACGTATAAGGTTATATACTATTACGTACTAACGTATAACGTTATAAACTAATACGTACTAACGAATAACGTTATATACTATTACGTACTAACGCATAATGTTATAAACTAATACGTAATGACGTATAACGTTATATACTATTACGTAATAACGTGTAACGTTATATACTAATACGTAATAACGTAAAACGTTATAAACTAATACGTACTAATGTGTAACGGTATATAGTATTACCTGATGACGTATAACGTTGTATACTATTACGTAATAACGTGTAACGTAATAAAGTATTACCTGATGACGTATAACGTTATATACTATTGCGTACTAAGGTATAACGTTATACACTATTACGCAATGACGTATAACGTTATATACTATTACGCAATGACGTATAACGCTATATACTATTACGTACTAAAGTATAACGTTATAAACTAATACGTAATGACGAATAACGTTATATACTATTACGTACTAACGTATAACGTTATAAACTAATACGTAATGACGTATAACGTTATAAACTAATACGTAATGACGAGTAACGTTATATACTATCACGTACTAACGTATAACGTTATAAACTAATACGTACTAACGTATAACGTTATACACCATTACGTAAAGACGTATAACGTTATATACTAATACGTAATAACGTATAACGTTGTATACTATTACGTACTAACGTATAACATTATATACTATTACGTAATGACGTATAACGCTATATACTATTACGTACTAACGTATAACGTTATAAACTAATACGTAATGACGAATAACGTTATATAGTATTACGTACTAACGTATAACGTTATATACTTTTACGTAAAGACGTATAACGTTATATACTAATACGTAATAACGTACAACGTTATATCGTATTACGTGCTAACGTATAACGTTATATACTATTACGTACTAACGTGTAACGTTATAAACTAATACGTAATGACGTATAACGTTATATACTATTACGTACTAACGTACAACGTTATATACTATTACGTAATGACGTATAACGCTATATACTATTACGTACTAACGTAAAACGTTATAAACTAATACGTAATGACGAATAACGTTATATACTATTACGTACTAACGTATAACGTTATATACTATTACGCAATGACGTATAACGTTATATACTATTACGCTCTAACGTATAACGTTATAAACTAATACGTACTAACGTATAACTTTATATACTATTACGTGCTAACGTATAACGTTATATACTATTTCGTGCTAACGTGTAACGTTATATACTATTACGTAATGACGTATAACGCTATATACTGTTACGTACTAACGTGTAACGTTATATAGTATTACGTACTATCGTATAACGTTATACACTATTACGTAAAGACGTATAACGTTATATACTAATACGTAATAATGTATAACGTTGTATACTATTACGTACTAACGTATAACGTTATATATTATTACGTAATGACGTATAACGCTATATACTATTACGTACTAACGTATAACGTTATAAACTAATACGTAATGACGAATAACGTTATATACTATCACGTAATAACGTATAACGTTATATACTATTACGCAATGACGTATAACGTTATATACTATTACGCAATGACGTATAACGCTATATACTATTACGTACTAACGTATAACGTTATAAACTATTACGCAATGACGTATAACGTTATATACTATTACGCAATGACGTATAACGCTATATACTGTTACGTACTAACGTGTAACGTTATATAGTATTACGTACTAACGTATAACGTTATACACTATTACGTAAAGACGTATAACGTTATATACTAATACGTAATAATGTATAACGTTATATACTATTACGTACTAACGTATAACGTTATATATTATTACGTAATGACGTATAACGCTATATACTATTACGTACTAACGTATAACGTTATAAACTAATACGTAATGACGAATAACGTTATATACTATCACGTACTAACGAATAACGTTATATACTATTACGTACTAACGTATAATGTTATAAACTAATACGTTATGACGTATAACGTTATATACTATTACGTAATAACGTGTAACGTTATATACTAATACGTAATAACGTAAAACGTTATAAACTAATACGTACTAATGTGTAACGTTATATAGTATTACCTGATGACGTATAACGTTGTATACTATTACGTAATAACGTGTAACGTAATAAAGTATTACCTGATGACGTATAACGTTATATACTATTGCGTACTAAGGTATAACGTTATACACTATTACGCAATGACGTATAACGTTATATACTATTACGCAATGACGTATAACGCTATATACTATTACGTACTAAAGTATAACGTTATAAACTAATACGTAATGACGAATAACGTTATATACTATTACGTACTAACGTATAACGTTATAAACTAATACGTAATGACGTATAACGTTATAAACTAATACGTAATGACGAGTAACGTTATATACTATCACGTACTAACGTATAACGTTATAAACTAATACGTACTAACGTATAACGTTATACACCATTACGTAAAGACGTATAACGTTATATACTAATACGTAATAACGTATAACGTTGTATACTATTACGTACTAACGTATAACATTATATACTATTACGTAATGACGTATAACGCTATATACTATTACGTACTAACGTATAACGTTATAAACTAATACGTAATGACGAATAACGTTATATAGTATTACGTACTAACGTATAACGTTATATACTTTTACGTAAAGACGTATAACGTTATATACTAATACGTAATAACGTACAACGTTATATCGTATTACGTGCTAACGTATAACGTTATATACTATTACGTACTAACGTGTAACGTTATAAACTAATACGTAATGACGTATAACGTTATATACTATTACGTACTAACGTACAACGTTATATACTATTACGTAATGACGTATAACGCTATATACTATTACGTACTAACGTAAAACGTTATAAACTAATACGTAATGACGAATAACGTTATATACTATTACGTACTAACGTATAACGTTATATACTATTACGCAATGACGTATAACGTTATATACTATTACGCTCTAACGTATAACGTTATAAACTAATACGTACTAACGTATAACTTTATATACTATTACGTGCTAACGTATAACGTTATATACTATTTCGTGCTAACGTGTAACGTTATATACTATTACGTAATGACGTATAACGCTATATACTGTTACGTACTAACGTGTAACGTTATATAGTATTACGTACTATCGTATAACGTTATACACTATTACGTAAAGACGTATAACGTTATATACTAATACGTAATAATGTATAACGTTGTATACTATTACGTACTAACGTATAACGTTATATATCATTACGTAATGACGTATAACGCTATATACTATTACGTACTAACGTATAACGTTATAAACTAATACGTAATGACGAATAACGTTATATACTATCACGTAATAACGTATAACGTTATATACTATTACGCAATGACGTATAACGTTATATACTATTACGCAATGACGTATAACGCTATATACTATTACGTACTAACGTATAACGTTATAAACTATTACGCAATGACGTATAACGTTATATACTATTACGCAATGACGTATAACGCTATATACTGTTACGTACTAACGTGTAACGTTATATAGTATTACGTACTAACGTATAACGTTATACACTATTACGTAAAGACGTATAACGTTATATACTAATACGTAATAATGTATAACGTTATATACTATTACGTACTAACGTATAACGTTATATATTATTACGTAATGACGTATAACGCTATATACTATTACGTACTAACGTATAACGTTATAAACTAATACGTAATGACGAATAACGTTATATACTATCACGTACTAACGAATAACGTTATATACTATTACGTACTAACGTATAATGTTATAAACTAATACGTTATGACGTATAACGTTATATACTATTACGTAATAACGTGTAACGTTATATACTAATACGTAATAACGTAAAACGTTATATACTATTACTTAATAACTTATAACGTTATATACTATTACGTACTAACGTGTAACGTTATATAGTATTACCTGATGACGTATAACGTTATATACTATTACGTACTAACGTATAACGTTATATCCTATTACGTAATAACGTATAACGTTATATACTATTACGTACTAACGTATAATGTTATATACAATTACGTACTAACGTATAACGTTATATACTAATACGTAATGACGTATAACGTTATAAACTAATACGTAATGACGAATAACGTTATGTACTATTACGTACTAACGTATAACGTTAGAAACTAATACGTACTAACGTATAACGTTATTGAGTATTACCTTATAGCGTATAACGTTATATACTAATACGTAATAACGTAAAACGTTATAAACTCATACGTACTAATGTGTAACGTTATATAGTATTACCTGATGACGTATAACGTTGTATACTATTACGTAATAACGTGTAACGTAATATAGTATTACCTGATGACGTATAACGTTATATACTATTGCGTACTAAGGTATAACGTTATACACTATCACGCAATGACGTATAACGTTATATACTATTACGCAATGACGTATAACGCTATATACTATTACGTACTAAAGTATAACGTTATAAACTAATACGTAATGACGAATAACGTTATATACTATTACGTACTAACGTATAACGTTATAAACTAATACGTAATGACGTATAACGTTATAAACTAATACGTAATGACGAGTAACGTTATATACTATCACGTACTAACGTATAACGTTATAAACTAATACGTACTAACGTATAACGTTATACACCATTACGTAAAGACGTAAACGTTATATACTAATACGTAATAACGTATAACGTTGTATACTATTACGTACTAACGTATAACATTATATACTATTACGTAATGACGTATAACGCTATATACTATTACGTACTAACGTATAACGTTATAAACTAATACGTAATGACGAATAACGTTATATAGTATTACGTACTAACGTATAACGTTATATACTATTACGTAAAGACGTATAACGTTATATACTAATACGTAATAACGTACAACGTTATATCGTATTACGTGCTAACGTATAACGTTATATACTATTACGTACTAACGTGTAACGTTATAAACTAATTCGTAATGACGTATAACGTTATATACTATTACGTACTAACGTACAACGTTATATACTATTACGTAATGACGTATAACGCTATATACTATTACGTACTAACGTAAAACGTTATAAACTAATACGTAATGACGAATAACGTTATATACTATTACGCACTGACGTATAACGTTATATACTATTACGCAATGACGTATAACGTTATATACTATTACGCACTAACGTATAACGTTATAAACTAATACGTACTAACGTATAACGTTATATACTATTACGTGCTAACGTATAACGTTATATACTATTTCGTGCTAACGTGTAACGTTATATACTATTACGTAATGACGTATAACGCTATATACTGTTACGTACTAACGTGTAACGTTATATAGTATTACGTACTAACGTATAACGTTATACACTATTACGTAAAGACGTATAACATTATATACTATTTCGTGTTAACGTGTAACGTTATATACGATTACGTAATGACGTATAACGCTATATACTGTTACGTACTAACGTGTAACGTTATATAGTATTACGTACTAACGTATAACGTTATACACTATTACGTAGAGACGTATAACGTTATATACTATTACGTACTAATGTATAACGTTATACACTATTACGTACTAACGTATAACGTTATATATTATTACGTAATGACGTATAACGCTATATACTATTACGTACTAACGTATAACGTTATAAACTAATACGTAATGACGAATAACGTTATATACTATTACGTACTAACGTATAACGTTATATACTATTACGTACTAACGTGTAACGTTATATAGTATTACCTGATGACGTATAACGTTATATACTATTACGTACTAACGTATAACGTTATATCCTATTACGTAATAACGTATAACGTTATATACTATTACGCAATGACGTATAACGTTATATAATATTACGCAATGACGTATAACGCTATATACTATTACGTACTAACGTATAACGTTATAAACTAATACGTAATGACGTATAACGTTATATCGTATTACGTGCTAACGTATAACGTTATATACTATTACGTACTAACGTGTAACGTTATATAGTATTACCTGATGACGTATAACGTTATATACTATTACGTAATAACGTGTAACGTTATATACTAATACGTAATAACGTAAAACGTTATATACTATTACGTAATAACGTATAACGTTATATACTATTACGTAATGACGTATAACGTTATATACTATTACGTACTAACGTATAACGTTATATATTATTACGTAATGACGTATAACGCTATATACTATTACGTACTAACGTATAACGTTATAAACTAATACGTAATGACGAATAACGTTATATACTATTACGTACTAACGTATAACGTTATATACTATTACGCAATGACGTATAACGTTATATACTATTACGCAATGACGTATAACGTTATATAATATTACGCAATGACGTATAACGCTATATACTATTACGTACTAACGTATAACGTTATAAACTAATACGTAATGACGTATAACGTTATATACTATTACGTACTAACGTATAACGTTATAGACTAATACGTACTAACGAATAACGTTATATACTATTACGTACTAACGTATAATGTTATAAACTAATACGTAATGACGTATAACGTTATATACTATTACGTAATAACGTGTAACGTTATATACTAATACGTAATAACGTAAAACGTTATATACTATTACGTAATAACGTATGACGTTATATACTATTACGTAATGACGTATAACGCTATATACTATTACGTAATAACGTGTAACGTTATATACTAATACGTAATAACGTAAAACGTTATATACTATTACGTAATAACGTATAACGTTATATAGTATTACGTACTAACGTATAACGTTATACACTATTACGTAAAGACGTATAACGTTATATACTATTACGTAATAACTTATAACGTTATATACTATTACGTACTAACGTATAACGTTATAAACTAATACGTACTAACGAATAACGTTATATACTATTACGTACTAACGTATAATGTTATAAACTAATACGTTATGACGTATAACGTTATATACTATTACGTAATAACGTGTAACGCTATATACTATTACGTACTAACGTATAACGTTATAAACTATTACGCAATAACGTATAAAGTTATATACTATTACGCAATGACGTATAACGCTATATACTATTACGTACTAACGTATAACGTTATAAACTAATACGTAATGACGTATAACGTTATATACTATTACGTACTAACGTATAACGTTATATACTAATACGTAATGACGTATAACGTTATAAACTAATACGTAATTACGAATAACGTTATGTACTATTACGTACTAACGTATAATGTTATAAACTAATACGTAATGACGAATAACGTTATATACTATTACGTACTAACGTATAACGTTATATACTATTACGTGCTAACGTATAACGTTATATACTATTTCGTGCTAACGTGTAACGTTATATACTATTACGTAATGACGTATAACGCTATATACTATTACGTACTAACGTGTAACGTTATATAGTATTACGTACTAACGTATAACGTTATACACTATTACGCAATGACGTATAACGTTATATACTATTACGCAATGACTTATAACGCTATATACTATTACGTACCAACGTATAACGTTATAAACTATTACGCAATGACGTATAACGTTATATACTATTACGCAATGATGTATAACGCTATATACTATTACGTACTAACGTATAACGTTATATACTATTACGTACTAACGTATAACGTTATATACTATTACGTACTAACGTATAATGTTATATACTATTACGTACTAACGTATAACGTTATATACTAATACGTAATGACGTATAACGTTATAAACTAGTACGTAATGACGAATAACGTTATGTACTATTACGTACTAACGTATAAAGTCATAAACTAATACGTACTAACGTATAACGTTATATACTATTACGTAATGACGTATAACGTTATACACTATTACGTAAAGACGTATAACGTTATATACTATTACGTAATAACGTATAACGTTATATACTATTACGCAATGACGTATAACGTTATAAACTAATACGTAATGACGAATAACGTTATATAGTATTACGTACTAACGTATAACGTTATATACTATTACGTAAAGACGTATAACGTTATATACTAATACGTAATAACGTACAACGTTATATCGTATTACGTGCTAACGTATAACGTTATATACTATTACGTACTAACGTGTAACGTTATAAACTAATTCGTAATGACGTATAACGTTATATACTATTACGTACTAACGTACAACGTTATATACTATTACGTAATGACGTATAACGCTATATACTATTACGTACTAACGTAAAACGTTATAAACTAATACGTAATGACGAATAACGTTATATACTATTACGCACTGACGTATAACGTTATATACTATTACGCAATGACGTATAACGTTATATACTATTACGCACTAACGTATAACGTTATAAACTAATACGTACTAACGTATAACGTTATATACTATTACGTGCTAACGTATAACGTTATATACTATTTCGTGCTAACGTGTAACGTTATATACTATTACGTAATGACGTATAACGCAATATACTGTTACGTACTAACGTGTAACGTTATATAGTATTACGTACTAACGTATAACGTTATACACTATTACGTAAAGACGTATAACATTATATACTATTTCGTGTTAACGTGTAACGTTATATACGATTACGTAATGACGTATAACGCTATATACTGTTACGTACTAACGTGTAACGTTATATAGTATTACGTACTAACGTATAACGTTATACACTATTACGTAGAGACGTATAACGTTATATACTATTACGTACTAATGTATAACGTTATATACTATTACGTACTAACGTATAACGTTATATATTATTACGTAATGACGTATAACGCTATATACTATTACGTACTAACGTATAACGTTATAAACTAATACGTAATGACGAATAACGTTATATACTATTACGTACTAACGTATAACGTTATATACTATTACGTACTAACGTGTAACGTTATATAGTATTACCTGATGACGTATAACGTTATATACTATTACGTACTAACGTATAACGTTATATCCTATTACGTAATAACGTATAACGTTATATACTATTACGCAATGACGTATAACGTTATATAATATTACGCAATGACGTATAACGCTATATACTATTACGTACTAACGTATAACGTTATAAACTAATACGTAATGACGTATAACGTTATATCGTATTACGTGCTAACGTATAACGTTATATACTATTACGTACTAACGTGTAACGTTATATAGTATTACCTGATGACGTATAACGTTATATACTATTACGTAATAACGTGTAACGTTATATACTAATACGTAATAACGTAAAACGTTATATACTATTACGTAATAACGTATAACGTTATATACTATTACGTAATGACGTATAACGTTATATACTATTACGTACTAACGTATAACGTTATATATTATTACGTAATGACGTATAACGCTATATACTATTACGTACTAACGTATAACGTTATAAACTAATACGTAATGACGAATAACGTTATATACTATTACGTACTAACGTATAACGTTATATACTATTACGCAATGACGTATAACGTTATATACTATTACGCAATGACGTATAACGTTATATAATATTACGCAATGACGTATAACGCTATATACTATTACGTACTAACGTATAACGTTATAAACTAATACGTAATGACGTATAACGTTATATACTATTACGTACTAACGTATAACGTTATAAACTAATACGTACTAACGAATAACGTTATATACTATTACGTACTAACGTATAATGTTATAAACTAATACGTAATGACGTATAACGTTATATACTATTACGTAATAACGTGTAACGTTATATACTAATACGTAATAACGTAAAACGTTATATACTATTACGTAATAACGTATGACGTTATATACTATTACGTAATGTCGTATAACGCTATATACTATTACGTAATAACGTGTAACGTTATATACTAATACGTAATAACGTAAAACGTTATATACTATTACGTAATAACGTATAACGTTATATAGTATTACGTACTAACGTATAACGTTATACACTATTACGTAAAGACGTATAACGTTATATACTATTACGTAATAACTTATAACGTTATATACTATTACGTACTAACGTATAACGTTATAAACTAATACGTACTAACGAATAACGTTATATACTATTACGTACCAACGTATAACGTTATAAACTATTACGCAATGACGTATAACGTTATATACTATTACGCAATGATGTATAACGCTATATACTATTACGTACTAACGTATAACGTTATATACTATTACGTACTAACGTATAACGTTATATACTATTACGTACTAACGTATAATGTTATATACTATTACGTACTAACGTATAACGTTATATACTAATACGTAATGACGTATAACGTTATAAACTAGTACGTAATGACGAATAACGTTATGTACTATTACGTACTAACGTATAAAGTCATAAACTAATACGTACTAACGTATAACGTTATATACTATTACGTAATGACGTATAACGTTATACACTATTACGTAAAGACGTATAACGTTATATACTATTACGTACTAACGTATAACGTTATAAACTAATACGTACTAACGTATAACGTTATAAACTAATTCGTACTAATGTGTAACGTTATATAGTATTACCTGATGACGTATAACGTTGTATACTATTACGTACTAACGTATAACGTTATATACTATTACGCAATGACGTATAACGTTATAAACTAATACGTAATGACGAATAACGTTATGTACTATTACGTACTAACGTATAACGTTATAAACTAATACGTACTAACGTATAAAGTTATTGAGTATTACCTTATAGCGTATAACGTTATATACTAATACGTAATAACGTAAAACGTTATATACTATTACGTAATAACGTATAACGTTATATACTATTACGTAATTTTTTTTTTTTTTTTTTTTATTTTATTTTGGTTATTTTACAATTTGTCCTTGCGGACATTTGGTAAAGTGTTATAACTTGTTGGTGTAGAAAAAAAAAAAATATAAATAAAAAATAATATAGCATGTGGGCGGCTACCCCCAGCGGGGTGCCAGCTTCGTTTTTTTTCTAAGTTATATCTTTTATGAGGTCTATTGGGTGTTTCCTTTTTAGTCTTCTTACGATGTTTGTTGTGTTGCACGTTTCAGCTGCCAGATGGTTCGGGTGTGTTTCTATTCTTGTTCTGTATCTTGTTGCGAATCTGGTAATCTCCTCCTTGACCGTTGGTATTCCGAGGTCTTTCCTTATGTCCTCGTTTCTAACGTACCACGGGGCGTTTACCATTGTTCTAAGGATTTTGGCTTGGATTGTTTCTATTTTGTTTATATGGCTCATTGCTGCTGTTCCCCATAGTGGAATTCCGTATGTCCAGATTGGCTTTATGATTATTTTATATATTTTCAGTTTGTTTTCTGTGCTTAGTTTGGATTTTCGGCTTGTTAGCCAGTACATTTGTCTCCTTGCTATCTGTATCTTGTCTATTATTGATTTGATGTGCTGTTTCCATGTGAAGTGTGTATCTATGTGAAGTCCAAGGTATTTGACTTGCCTTGTTTGCGTTATTTGCGTGCCGTTCAGGAAGATGTTTGGTGTTATCTGTTTTCTCAATGTGAATGTAATGTGGTTGCATTTGTCAGGGTTAGCTTTGATTTGTTTGTCCTGTAGCCACTTTTCTATTTTTGTGATGTGCTCTTGTAGTATTGTGGCTGCTGTTACAGGGTTAGTGTGCCTGACTAGCACGGCTGTGTCGTCCGCGAATGTCAGTATTTTGCTATTGGTAGTTGTTGGAATGTTGGCCGTGTATAATGTGTATAGTATGGGTCCTAGGACGCTTCCTTGTGGAACACCTGCTTTGATGTCTTTTGCTTCGGAGTGTGCGTCCTTGATTTTTACTGTGAAGGTTCTGTTGCTTATGTATGATTTTATTATTTGGTATATTTTTTCCGGGAATTGTTTCTTGATTGTTTGTATTAGGCTTTCGTGGTTTATTTTGTCGAAAGCTTTCTCTATGTCCATGAATAGGGCTGTACAATATTGTTTGTTTTCTATTGTGTGTATTATTTCGTTGACAAGCCTGTGCATTTGTTCTATGGTGGAGTGTTTATTTCTGAATCCAAATTGATGGTCTGGTATTAGTTTTTCCTTCTCTATTATTGGTTTTAGTCGGGCGTATATTACTTTTTCTAGTATTTTGGAGAGCACGGGGAGTAGTGATATTGGTCTGTAGGATGTTGCTTCATGTGGGTCTTTGCCTGGTTTGGGTAACATTATGATTTGTGCCTGTTTCCATAATGCAGGATAATATTGTATTCTTAGTATTGCATTGAATATTATTGTAATTAACCGTATCGCTTTTGGAGGGAGGTTTTTCAATATTTTGCCATTGATTAGATCGATTCCTGGTGCTTTGTTGTTTTTTGTTTTTTCTATTATGTTTCTTATTTCTTGTGCTGTTGTTTTGGGTATGGTGTATTGCTTGTCGATTGCAGTGCTAGTGGCTATCGCGTCGTCGTCCGTATGGCTATTGTGGTTGCTGTTATTGATGTTGTGTGGTGTAAATGTGTTGCATAGGTGGATGGAAAATTCTTCGGCTTGCTCTTCGTTGCTTCTTGCCCATGTGTTGTCTGCTTTTCTGATTGCTGGGGCTGGTTTTATCGCCTTCTTTATTTTTTTTGTGGCTTTCCATAGTGAGTAGTTGTAGTTCTCGTGTGCAGATAGTGACTCTATGAACTTTGTGAATTCGTTGTTGTTGTGCTCTTTTATTTTGTTTTTTATTTCCTTTGCAAGTTTGTTTAGGTGTTTTTTGTTTTCTTTTGTTCTATGTTTTTGCCATTTTGCTTTCGCTTTTCTTTTATCTCTAATTTTTTCGAGGATGTCAGATGGGATTTGTTTTGTTTGTCTAGTGGTAGTTTCTGGTTTTGTGGTTGCCCGTGCTGCCTCTTGTATAGTTTCTGTAAGTGTTGTTACAGCTTGTTCGATGTGTTGGAGCGTTTTCAGTGGGATGTTGCAGTTGATTTTGCTCTCGATTATTTCTTTGAAGGTTTGCCAATTAGTGGATTTGTTGCATAGCGTCTCTGAGTTGTTGTAGAGTATTGGCTTGTTTCTGTATGTTATTATTATGGGTGTATGGTCGGAGCTAAGCTCGAGGCTGGATGCTATATTTATTTTATTTCCGTTTAATCCCTTTGTGACTGCAAAGTCGAGTAGGTCAGGGATTTTGCTCAGGTCTGTCGGCCAGTATGTCGGTCTTCCTGTGGATAATATATTGAGATTGTTTTTCCTGATGTGTTTTTCCAGGGTTCTGCCTCGAGGTGTAGTGATTCTTGATCCCCATGTTGTGTGCTTTGAGTTGTAGTCTCCTGCTGCGATAA
The DNA here is from genome assembly GCF_905332965.1 of Bombus pascuorum. Taxonomy (NCBI): domain Eukaryota; kingdom Metazoa; phylum Arthropoda; class Insecta; order Hymenoptera; family Apidae; genus Bombus; species Bombus pascuorum. Next base: position 14,450,163 of record NC_083491.1, on the reverse strand, counting down.
ACTTGTCGCCTAGTTGTTGGAAGTATTCTTCCCACATTTGTGTTGTAATTTTGTGTCGCGGTGGTGCATATACTGCTGACAGCTGTAGACGGTTGCTGCTAGTTTGTACGGTAACGGTAGTTGCTTGTATGTGTTCTTTACTAACTTGGCTGTGTAGGTGGTGTTTAATGTCGTTTCTTATTATCACTGCGGTTCCTCCGTGTGCTTTTCCTGAGGGGTGCTTGGTATCGTATATGGTGTAGTACGGTATTTTTGTGTAGCTTTTTGTTGTGAAATGCGTCTCCGATACAAGTAGTATGTCTATGTTGTTGTGGTATAGGAATGCTTTGGTTTCAATGGCCCTTTGTTGTAGACCGTTAGAGTTCCAGGCAGCTATTTTTAGTATGTCCGTTTTTACTTTTTGCTTAGCATGGTTGTTATCAGTTGTATCATAGCTGTGATTTGTAATGATTGCTGCTTGAATGCTTCGTTTAGTTCGCTTATCGTTCTTGTTAACATGTCGGTGCTTTTGATGGATTGTTTTAATAGTTCTTTTATTTCTGTAGCGTCGTTGGTGTTGTTGTTGTGGTTTTGATTGGCTACGGGTGTTACTTCCTTGGTTGCTTGCGCGTAGCTTCGACTGCCAGTGGTGTTGATATTGTTGTGGTTGTTGTTCATTACGTACTGTACTTTAATTGGTGTCTCAGCTTCTGCCCTGTCTTGTTGTGTGTGGTGGTAGTTATATGTCCTGCTTCTAAGCGGCGGAAACAATTTACGTTGGAGTATTTTTCTGGCTGGGCAGCCTTTGTAGCTGGCTGGGTGGTTTCCGTTGCAGTTGTAGCACTTTACCTCTTTTATTTTTCCCGTATATGGGCAGTAAGTTGTCAGGTGCTTTCCTGCGCATTTGACGCACACCGGGTTTCTGTTGCAGTAATTTTTTGTGTGCCCATATTGTTGGCACCGCATGCACTGAGGTATGTCTTTTTTTTGTCTGGGTGGTTCGACTGTGATTATTGTGTTTAAGATTTGTTTAATGTCATAGATTTCCTTGTTGTTTTTGTTCGGTTCTAGTTCTATTAGGAACAGCGGTAGTGGTTGTTTGGTGTCAAATCTCGTTATGTTGTTTATTGCTCTTACCTGGTGTCCGATTTTGGCTAGTTCGTCGCATATGTTGCTTGTGTTTGTTCTTGGGTGTAGCCCTCTGATAACTGCTTTATAGCTTTTGTCAGTTTTGAGCTGGTAGGTGTGGTACCCGGCGTTTTTTTCTTTTAGCACTTTTACCACTTTTCTGTAGGTCTCTGGGGCGTTGGTTTGCACTTTTACCTGGTCCAGTTTTAATTGTTTTATTGAGTAGTTTTCTTTGCCTGCCGTATTGTTTAGCAGTTCGAGGAGGGGGTCTATTATTTGCGCATCGATGTATATTGGCGGTGGTTTGGGGTTGTGTGTTATTGGTTTTTCAGTTGTTTCAGTTGTTTCTGGTTCCTTCTCTTGTGGTAGTATGCTGAAGGGGTTTTGTAGTGGGATTTCTTGGAGCCACTGCTTACTTACTGTTTCTGCAGCCCTCCTAGTATTTGCGTTTGTTGTAATTTTTCTTCTTTTGCTGGGAGTTACGAGCTTCCAGCTTTCGTCTTGTTGTGTTAGATCGTTGTTGGTGGTGTTTCTCTCGTCACTCATCTGAGTCGTATCCATTTCGGTTTCTGTGCATTCATGGATTTCCATGGTTTTGTATATGGCGTATGTTTCACCGTTGTTTGATATCCTGAGCGGTGGCACTCGTTGCATTGCTTTGTTTTCCCCGCTTTTCGCACTTTCGGGGGCACTTTTTTCCACGTCCGATTTCGACTGAGAGACCTCTCCGGGCACCAGGCACGTCTGCACTCTTCGGCAGTCGAAAGGGTACTGACTATTACGTAATGACGTATAACGTTATACACTATTACGTAAAGACGTATAACGTTATATACTAATACGTAATAACGTATAACGTTATATACTACTACGTAATGACGTATAACGCTATATACTATTACGTACTAACGTATTACGTTATAAACTAATACGTAATGACGAATAACGTTATATACTAATACGTAATGACGTATAACGTTATAAACTAATACGTAATGACGAATAACGTTATGTACTATTACGTACTAACGTATAACGTTATAAACTAATACGTACTAACGTATAACGTTATTGAGTATTACCTTATAGCGTATAACGTTATATACTAATACGTAATAACGTAAAACGTTATATACTATTACGTAATAACGTATAACGTTATATACTAGTACGTAATGACGTATAACGTTATACACTATTACGTAAAGACGTATAACGTTATATACTAATACGTAATAACGTATAACGTTGTATACTATTACGTACTAACGTATAACGTTATATACTATTACGTAATGACGTATAACGCTATATACTATTACGTACTAACGTATAACGTTATAAACTAATACGTAATGACGAATAACGTTATATACTATTACGTACTAACGTATAACGTTATATACTATTACGTAAAGACGTATAACGTTATATACTAATACGTAATAACGTACAACGTTATATCGTATTACGTGCTAACGTATAACGTTATATACTATTACGTACTAACGTGTAACGTTATAAACTAATACGTAATGACGTATAACGTTATATACTATTACGTACTAACGTACAACGTTATATACTATTACGTAATGACGTATAACGTTATATACTATTACGTACTAACGTGTAACGTTATATAGTATTACCTGATGACGTATAACGTTATATACTATTACGTAATGACGTTTAACGTTATATACTAATACGTAATAACGTATAACGTTATATCGTATTACGTGCTAACCTATAACGTTATATACTATTACGTACTAACGTGTAACGTTATATAGTATTACCTGATGACGTATAACGTTATATACTATTACGTACTAACGTATAACGTTATATCCTATTACGTAATAACGTATAACGTTATACACCATTACGTACTAACGTATAACGTTATATACTATTACGTAATGACGTACAACGCTATATACTATTACGTACTAACGTATAACGTTATAAACTAATACGTAATGACGAATAACGTTATATACTAATACGTAATGACGTATAACGTTATAAACTAATACGTAATGACGAATAACGTTATGTACTATTACGTACTGACGTATAACGTTATAAACTAATACGTACTAACGTATAACGTTATTGAGTATTACCTTATAGCGTATAACGTTATAAACTATTACGCAATGACGTATAACGTTATATAATATTACGCAATGACGTATAACGCTATATACTATTACGTAATAACGTGTAACGTTATATACTAATACGTAATAACGTAAAACGTTATATACTAATACGTAATGACGTATAACGTTATAAACTAATACGTAATGACGAATAACGTTATGTACTATTACGTACTAACGTATAACGTTATAAACTAATACGTACTAACGTATAACGTTATTGAGTATTACCTTATAGCGTATAACGTTATATACTAATACGTAATAACGTAAAACGTTATATACTATTACGCAATGACGTATAACGTTATATAATATTACGCAATGACGTATAACGCTATATACTATTACGTAATAACGTATAACGTTATATACTATTACGTAATGACGTATAACGTTATACACTATTACGTAAAGACGTATAACGTTATATACTAATACGTAATAACGTATAACGTAGTATACTATTACGTACTAACGTATAACGTTATATACTATTACGTAATGACGTATGACGTTATATACTAATACGTAATGACGTATAACGCTATATACTATTACGTACTAACGTATAACGTTATAAACTAATACGAAATGACGAATAACGTTGTATACTATTACGTACTAACGTATAACGTTATATACTATTACGTAATGACGTATAACGCTATATACTATTACGTACTAACGTATAACGTTATAAACTAATACGTAATGACGAATAACGTTATATACTATTACGTACTAACGTATAACGTTATATACTATTACGTAAAGACGTATAACGTTATATACTAATACGTAATAACGTACAACGTTATATCGTATTACGTGCTAACGTATAACGTTATATACTATTACGTACTAACGTGTAACGTTATAAACTAATACGTAATGACGTATAACGTTATATACTATTACGTACTAACGTACAACGTTATATACTATTACGTAATGACGTATAACGTTATATACTATTACGTACTAACGTATAACGTTATAAACTAATACGTACTAACGTATAACGTTATACACCATTACGTAAAGACGTATAACGTTATATACTAATACGTAATAACGTATAACGTTGTATACTATTACGTACTAACGTATAACGTTATATACTATTACGTAATGACGTATAACGCTATATACTATTACGTACTAACGTATAACGTTATAAACTAATACATAATGACGAATAACGTTATATAGTATTACGTACTAACGTATAACGTTATATACTATTACGTAAAGACGTATAACGTTATTAACTAATACGTAATAACGTACAACGTTATATCGTATTACGTGCTAACGTATAACGTTATATACTATTACGTACTAACGTGTAACGTTATAAACTAATACGTAATGACGTATAACGTTATATACTATTACGTACTAACGTACAACGTTATATACTATTACGTAAAGACGTATAACGTTATATACTAATACGTAATAATGTACAACGTTATATCGTATTACGTGCTAACGTATAACGTTATATACTATTACGTAATAACGTATAACGTTATATACTATTACGTAATGACGTATAACGTTATATACTATTACGTAATAACGTGTAACGTTATATAGTAATACGTAATAACGTAAAACGTTATATACTATTACGTAATAACGTATAACGTTATATACTATTACGTAATGACGTTTAACGTTATATACTAATACGTAATAACGTATAACGTTATATCGTATTACGTGCTAACCTATAACGTTATATACTATTACGTACTAACGTGTAACGTTATATAGTATTACCTGATGACGTATAACGTTATATACTATTACGTACTAACGTATAACGTTATATCCTATTACGTAATAACGTATAACGTTATACGTCATTACGTACTAACGTATAACGTTATATACTATTACGTAATGACGTACAACGCTATATACTATTACGTACTAACGTATAACGTTATAAACTAATACGTAATGACGAATAACGTTATATACTAATACGTAATGACGTATAACGTTATAAACTAATACGTAATGACGAATAACGTTATGTACTATTACGTACTGACGTATAACGTTATAAACTAATACGTACTAACGTATAACGTTATTGAGTATTACCTTATAGCGTATAACGTTATAAACTATTACGCAATGACGTATAACGTTATATAATATTACGCAATGACGTATAACGCTATATACTATTACGTAATAACGTGTAACGTTATATACTAATACGTAATAACGTAAAACGTTATATACTAATACGTAATGACGTATAACGTTATAAACTAATACGTAATGACGAATAACGTTATGTACTATTACGTACTAACGTATAACGTTATAAACTAATACGTACTAACGTATAACGTTATTGAGTATTACCTTATAGCGTATAACGTTATATACTAATACGTAATAACGTAAAACGTTATATACTATTACGCAATGACGTATAACGTTATATAATATTACGCAATGACGTATAACGCTATATACTATTACGTAATAACGTATATCGTTATATACTATTACGTAATGACGTATAACGTTATACACTATTACGTAAAGACGTATAACGTTATATACTAATACGTAATAACGTATAACGTAGTATACTATTACGTACTAACGTATAACGTTATATACTATTACGTAATGACGTATGACGTTATATACTAATACGTAATGACGTATAACGCTATATACTATTACGTACTAACGTATAACGTTATAAACTAATACGAAATGACGAATAACGTTATATACTATTACGTACTAACGTATAACGTTATATACTATTACGCAATGACGTATAACGTTATATACTATTACGCACTAACGTATAACGTTATAAACTAATACGTACTAACGTATAACGTTATATACTATTACGTGCTAACGTATAACGTTATATACTATTTCGTGCTAACGTGTAACGTTATATACTAGTACGTAATGACGTATAACGCTATATACTATTACGTACTAACGTATAACGTTATAAACTAATACGTGATGACGAATAACGTTATATACTATTACGTACTAACGTATAACGTTATATACTATTACGTACTAACGTATAACGTTATATACTATTACTCAATGACGTATAACGTTATATACTATTACGCAATGACGTATAACGCTATATACTATTACGTACTAAAGTATAACGTTATAAACTAATACGTAATGACGAATAACGTTATATACTATTACGTACTAACGTATAACGTTATAAACTAATACGTAATGACGTATAACGTTATAAACTAATACGTAATGACGAGTAACGTTATATACTATCACGTACTAACGTATAACGTTATAAACTAATACGTACTAACGTATAACGTTATACACCATTACGTAAAGGCGTATAACGTTATGTACTAATACGTAATAACGTATAACGTTGTATACTATTACGTACTAACGTATAACGTTATATACTATTACGTAATGGCGTATAACGCCATATACTATTACGTACTAACGTATAACGTTATAAACTAATACGTAATGACGAATAACGTTATATAGTATTACGTTCTAATGTATAACGTTATATACTATTACGTAAAGACGTATAACGTTGTATACTAATACGTAATAACGTACAACGTTATATCGTATTACGTGCTAACGTATAACGTTATATACTATTACGTACTAACGTGTAACGTTATAAACTAATACGTAATGACGTATAACGTTATATACTATTACGTACTAACGTACAACGTTATATACTATTACGCAATGACGTATAACGTTATATAATATTACGCAATGACGTATATCGCTATATACTATTACGTACTAACGTATAACGTTATAAACTAATACGTAATGACGTATAACGTTATATACTATTACGTAATAATGTATAACGTTATATACTATTACGTACTAACGTATAACGTTATATATTATTACGTAATGACGTATAACGCTATATACTATTACGTACTAACGTATAACGTTATAAACTAATACGTAATGACGAATAACGTTATATACTATTACGTACTAACGTATAACGTTATATACTATTACGCAATGACGTATAACGTTATATACTATTACGCAATGATGTATAACGCTATATACTATTACGTACTAACGTATAACGTTATAAACTATTACGCAATGACGTGTAACGTTATATACTAATACGTAATAACGTAAAACGTTATATACTATTACGTAATAACGTATAACGTTATATACTATTACGTAATGACGTATAGCGTTATATACTATTACGTAATAACGTGTAACGTTATATACTAATACGTAATAACGTAAAACGTTATATACTATTACGTAATAACGTATAACGTTATATACTATTACGTAATGACGTATAACGTTATATACTAATACGTAATAACGTATAACGTTATATCGTATTACGTGCTAACGTATAACGTTATATACTATTACGTACTAACGTGTAACGTTATATAGTATTACCTGATGACGTATAACGTTATATACTATTACGTACTAACGTATAACGTTATATCCTATTACGTAATAACGTATAACGTTATATACCATTACGTACTAACGTATAACGTTATATACTATTACGTAATGACGTATAACGCTATATACTATTACGTACTAACGTATAACGTTATAAACTAATACGTACTAACGTATAACGTTATATACTATTACGTGCTAACGTATAACGTTATATACTATTTCGTGCTAACGTGTAACGTTAAATACTATTACGTAATGACGTATAACGCTATATACTATTACGTACTAACGTGTAACGTTATATAGTATTACGTACTAACGTATAACGTTATACACTATTACGTAAAGACGTATAACGTTATATAATAATACGTAATAACGTATAACGTTATAAACTAATACGTAATGACGAATAACGTTATGTACTATTACGTACTAACGTATAACGTTATATACTATTACGTAATGACGTATAACGCTATATACTATTACGTACTAACGTATAACGTTATAAACTAATACGTAATGACGAATAACGTTATATAGTATTACGTACTAACGTATAACGTTATATACTATTACGTAAAGACGTATAACGTTATATACTAATACGTAATAACGTACAACGTTATATCGTATTACGTGCTAACGTATAACGTTATATACTATTACGTACTAACGTGTAACGTTATAATCTAATACGTAATGACGTATAACGTTATATACTATTACGTAATGACGTATAACGTTATATACTAATACGTAATGACGTATATCGTTATATACTATTACGTAAAGACGTATAACGTTATATACTAATACGTAATAACGTATAACGTTGTATACTATTACGTACTAACGTATAACGTTATATACTATTACGTAATGACGTATAACGCTATATACTATTACGTACTAACGTATAACGTTATAAACTAATACGTAATGACGAATAACGTTATATATAATTACGTACTAACGTATAACGTTATATACTATTACATACTAACGTATAACGTTATAAACTATTACGCAATGACGTATAACGTTATATACTATTACGCACTAACGTATAAGGTTATAAACTAATACGTACTAACGTATAACGTTATATACTATTACGTGCTAACGTATAACGTCATATACTATTTCGTGCTAACGTGTAACGTTATATACTATTACGTAATGACGTATAACGCTATACACTATTATGTACTAACGTGTAACGTTATATAGTATTACGTACTAACGTATAACGTTATACACTATTACGTAAAGACGTATAACGTTATATACTAATACGTAATAACGTATAACGTTATATACTATTGCGTACTAACGTATAACGTTATATACTATTACGCAATGACGTATAACGCTATATACTATTACGTACTAACGTATAACGTTATAAACTATTACGCAATGACGTATAACGATATATACTATTACGTACTAACGTATAACGTTATATACTATTACGTACTAACGTGTAACGTTATATAGTATTACCTGATGACGTATAACGTTATATACTATTACGTACTAACGTATAACGTTATATACTATTACGTAATAACGTATAACGTTATATACTATTACGTAATGACGTATAACGTTATACACTATTACGTAAAGACGTATAACGTTATAAACTAATACGTAATGACGAATAACGTTATATACTATTACGTACTAACGTATAACGTTATATACTATTACGTACTAACGTATAACGTTATATACTATTACGCAATGACGTATAACATTATATACTATTACGCAATGACGTATAACGCTATATACTATTACGTACTAAAGTATAACGTTATAAACTAATACGTAATGACGAATAACGTTATATACTATTACGTACTAACGTATAACGTTATAAACTAATACGTAATGACGTATAACGTTATAAACTAATACGTAATGACGAATAACGTTATATACTATTACGTACTAACGTATAACGTTATAAACTAATACGTAATGACGTATAACGTTCTAAACTAATACGTAATGACGAGTAACGTTATATACTATTACGTACTAACGTATAACGTTATAAACTAATACGTACTAACGTATAACGTTATACACCATTACGTAAAGACGTATAACGTTATATACTAATACGTAATAACGTATAACATTGTATACTATTACGTACTAACGTATAACGTTATATACTATTACGTAATGACGTATAACGCTATATACTATTACGTACTAACGTATAACGTTATAAACTAATACGTAATGACGTATAACGTTCTAAACTAATACGTAATGACGAGTAACGTTATATACTATTACGTACTAACGTATAACGTTATATACTATTACGCAATGACGTATAACATTATATACTATTACGCAATGACGTATAACGCTATATACTATTACGTACTAAAGTATAACGTTATAAACTAATACGTAATGACGAATAACGTTATATACTATTACGTACTAACGTATAACGTTATATACTATTACGTACTAACGTATAACGTTATATACTAATACGTAATGACGAATAACGTTATATAGTATTACGTACTAACGTATAACGTTATAAACTAATACGTAATGACGTATAACGTTCTAAACTAATACGTAATGACGAGTAACGTTATATACTATTACGTACTAACGTATAACGTTATAAACTAATACGTACTAACGTATAACGTTCTAAACTAATACGTAATGACGAGTAACGTTATATACTATTACGTACTAACGTATAACGTTATAAACTAATACGTACTAACGTATAACGTTATACACCATTACGTAAAGACGTATAACGTTATATACTAATACGTAATAACGTATAACATTGTATACTATTACGTACTAACGTATAACGTTATATACTATTACGTAATGACGTATAACGCTATATACTATTACGTACTAACGTATAACGTTATATACTATTACGCAATGACGTATAACATTATATACTATTACGCAATGACGTATAACGCTATATACTATTACGTACTAAAGTATAACATTATATACTATTACGCAATGACGTATAACGCTATATACTATTACGTACTAAAGTATAACGTTATAAACTAATACGTAATGACGAATAACGTTATATACTATTACGTACTAACGTATAACGTTATAAACTAATACGTAATGACGTATAACGTTATAAACTAATACGTAATGACGAATAACGTTATATACTATTACGTACTAACGTATAACGTTATAAACTAATACGTAATGACGTATAACGTTCTAAACTAATACGTAATGACGAGTAACGTTATATAATATTACGTACTAACGTATAACGTTATAAACTAATACGTACTAACGTATAACGTTATACACCATTACGTAAAGACGTATAACGTTATATACTAATACGTAATAACGTATAACATTGTATACTATTACGTACTAACGTATAACGTTATATACTATTACGTAATGACGTATAACGCTATATACTATTACGTACTAACGTATAACGTTATAAACTAATACGTAATGACGAATAACGTTATATAGTATTACGTACTAACGTATAACGTTATATACTATTACGTAAAGACGTTTAACGTTATATACTAATACGTAATAACGTACAACGTTATATCGTATTACGTGCTAACGTATAACGTTATATACTATTACGTACTAACGTGTAACGTTATAAACTAATACGTAATGACGAATAACGCTATATACTATTACGTACTAACGTGTAACGTTATATAGTATTACGTACTAACGTATAACGTTAAACACTATTACGTAATGACGCATAACGCTATATACTATTACGTACTAACGTATAACGTTATAAACTAATACGTAATGACGTATAACGTTATATACTGTTACGTACTAACGTACAACGTTATATACTATTACGTAATGACGTATAACGCTATATACTATTACGTACTAACGCATAACGTTATAAACTAATACGTAATGACGAATAACGTTATATACTATTACGTACTAACGTATAACGTTATATACTATTACGCAATGACGTATAACGTTATATACTATTACACACTAACGTATAACGTTATAACCTAATACGTACTAACGTATAACGTTATATACTATAACGTGCTAACGTATAACGTTATATACTATTTCGTGCTAACGAGTAACGTTAAATACTATTACGTAATGACGTATAACGCTATATACTATTACGTACTAACGTGTAACGTTATATAGTATTACGTACTAACGTATAACGTTATACACTATTACGTAAAGACGTATAACGTTATATACTAATACGTAATAACGTATAACGTTATATACTATTACGTAGTAACGTATTACGTTATATATTATTATGTAATGACGTATGACGCTATATACTATTACGTACTAACGTATAACGTTATAAACTAATACGTAATGACGAATAACGTTATATACTATTACGTACTAACGTATAACGTTATATACTATTACGCAATGACGTATAACGTTATATACTATTACGCAATGACGTATAACGTTATAAACTAATACGTACTAACGTTAAACGTTATATACTATTACGTGCTAACGTATAACGTTATATACTATTTCGTGCTAACGTGTAACGTTATATACTATTACGTAATGACGTATAACGCTATATACTATTACGTACTAACGTGTAACATTATATAGTATTACGTACTAACGTATAACGTTAAACACTATTACGTAAAGACGTATAACGTTATATACTAATACGTAATAACGTATAACGTTATATACTATTACGTACTAACGTATAACGTTATATATTATTACGTAATGACGCATAACGCTATATACTATTACGTACTAACGTATAACGTTATATACTATTACGTACTAACGTATAACGTTATATACTATTACGTACTAACGTATAATGTTATATACTATTACGTACTAACGTATAACGTTATAAACTAATACGTACTAACGTATAACGTTATTGAGTATTACCTTATAGCGTATAACGTTATATACTAATACGTAATAATGTAAAACGTTATATACTATTACGTACTAACGTATAACGTTATATACTATTACGCAATGACGTATAACGTTATATACTAATACGTAATGACGTATATCGTTATATACTATTACGTACAAACGTATAACGTTATATGCTATTACGTAATGACGTATAACGCTATATACTATTACGTACTAACGTATAACGTTATATACTATTGCGTAATGACGAATAACGTTATATACTATTACGTACTAACGTATAACGTTATATACTATTACGCAATGACGTATAACGTTATATACTATTACGCACTAACGTATAACGTTATAAACTAATACGTACTAACGTATAACGTTATATACTATTACTTGCTAACGTATAACATTATATACTATTTCGTGCTAACGTGTAACGTTATATACTATTACGTAATGACGTATAACGTTATAAACTAATACGTAATGACGAGTAACGTTATATACTATTACATACTAACGTATAACGTTATAAACTAATACGTACTAACGTATAACGTTATAAAATAATACGTACTAATGTGTAACGTTTTATAGTATTACCTGATGACGTATAACGTCGTATACTATTACGTAATAACGTGTAACGTAATATAGTATTACCTGATGACGTATAACGTTATATACTATTACGTACTAACGTATAACGTTATATACTATTACGCAATGACGTATAACGTTATATACTATTACGCAATGACGTATAAGGCTATATACTATTACGTACTAACGTATAACGTTATAAACTAATACGTACTAACGTATAACGTTATACACCATTACGTAAAGACGTATAACGTTATATACTAATACGTAATAACGCATAACGTTGTATACTATTACGTACTAACGTATAACGTTATATACTATTACGTAATGACGTATAATGCTATATACTATTACGTACTAACGTATAACGTTATAAACTAATACGTAATGACGAATAACGTTATATAGTATTACGTACTAACGTATAACGTTATATACTATTACGTTAAGACGTATAACGTTATATACTAATACGTAATAACGTACAACGTTATATCGTATTACGTGCTAACGTATAACGTTATATACTATTACGTACTAACGTGTAACGTTATAAACTAATACGTAATGACGTATAACGTTATATACCATTACGTACTAACGTACAACGTTATATACTATTACGTAATGACGTATAACGCTATATACTATTACGTACTAACGTATAACGTTATAAACTAATACGTAATGACGAATAACGTTATATACTATTACGTACTAATGTATAACGTTATATACTATTACGCAATGACGTATAACGTTATATACTATTACGCACTAACGTATAACGTTATATACTAATACGTAATAACGTATAACGTTATATACTATTACGTACTAACGTATAACGTTATATACTATTACGTACTAACGTATAACGTTATATACTATTTCGTGCTAACGTGTAACGTTATATACTATTACGTAATGACGTATAACGCTATATACTATTACGTACTAACGTGTAACGTTATATAGTATTACGTACTAACGTATAACGTTATACACTATTACGTAAAGACGTATAACGTTATATACTAATACGTAATAACGTATAACGTTATATACTATTACGTACTAACGTATAACTTTATATATTATTACCTAATGACGTGTAACGCTATATATTATTACGTACTAACGTATAACGTTATAAACTAATACGTAATGACGAATAACGTTATATACTATTACGTACTAACGTATAACGTTATATACTATTACGCAATGACGTATAACGTTATATACTATTACGTACTAACGTATAACGTTATAAACTAATACGTACTAACGAATAACGTTATAAACTAATACGTACTAACGAATAACGTTATATACTATTACATACTAACATATAATGTTATAAACTAATACGTAATGACGTATAACGTTATATACTATTACGTAATAACGTGTAACGTTATATACTAATACGTAATAACGTATAACGTTATATCGTATTACGTGCTAACGTATAACGTTATATACTATTACGTACTAACGTGTAACGTTATATAGTATTACCTGATGACGTATAACGTTATATACAATTACGTAATGACGTATAACGTTATATACTATTACGTAATGACGTATAACGTTATATACTAATACGTAATGACGTATATCGTTATATAGTATTACGTACTAACGTATAACGTTATATACTATTACGTAATGACGTATAACGCTATATACTATTACGTACTAACGTATAACGTTATAAACTAATACGTAATGACGAATAACGTTATATACTATTACGTACTAACGTATAACGTTATATACTATTACATACTAACGTATAACGTTATAAACTATTACGCAATGACGTATAACGTTATATACTATTACGCACTAACGTATAAGGTTATAAACTAATACGTACTAACGTATAACGTTATATACTATTACGTGCTAACGTATAACGTTATATACTATTTCGTGCTAACGTGTAACGTTATATACTATTACGTAATGACGTATAACGCTATATACTATTATGTACTAACGTGTAACGTTATATAGTATTACGTACTAACGTATAACGTTATACACTATTACGTAAAGACGTATAACGTTATATACTAATACGTAATAACGTATAACGTTATATACTATTACGTACTAACGCATAACGTTATATACTATTACGCAATGACGTATAACGCTATATACTATTACGTACTAACGTATAACGTTATAAACTATTACGCAATGACGTATAACGCTATATACTATTACGTACTAACGTGTAACGTTATATACTATTACGTACTAACGTGTAACGTTATATAGTATTACCTGATGACGTATAACGTTATATACTATTACGTACTAACGTATAACGTTATATACTATTACGTAATAACGTATAACGTTATATACTATTACGTAATGACGTATAACGTTATACACTATTACGTAAAGACGTATAACGTTATATACTAATACGTAATAACGTATAACGTTGTATACTATTACGTACTAACGTATAACGTTATATACTATTACGTAATGACGTATAACGCTATATACTATTACGTACTAACGTATAACGTTATATACTATTACGTACTAACGTATAACGTTATAAACTAATACGTACTAACGAATAACGTTATAAACTAATACGTACTAACGAATAACGTTATATAGTATTACGTACTAACGTATAACGTTATACACTATTACGTAAAGACGTATAACGTTATATACTAATACGTAATAACGTATAACGTTATATACTATTACGTACTAACGTATAACGTTATATACTATTACGTACTAACGTATAACGTTATAAACTAATACGTAATGACGTATAACGTTATAAACTAATACGTAATGACGAATAACGTTATATACTATTACGTACTAACGTATAACGTTATAAACTAATACGTAATGACGTATAACGTTCTAAACTAATACGTAATGACGAGTAACGTTATATACTATTACGTACTAACGTATAACGTTATAAACTAATACGTACTAACGTATAACGTTATACACCATTACGTAAAGACGTATAACGTTATATACTAATACGTAATAACGTATAACATTGTATACTATTACGTACTAACGTATAACGTTATATACTATTACGTAATGACGTATAACGCTATATACTATTACGTACTAACGTATAACGTTATAAACTAATACGTAATGACGAATAACGTTATATAGTATTACGTACTAACGTATAACGTTATATACTATTACGTAAAGACGTTTAACGTTATATACTAATACGTAATAACGTACAACGTTATATCGTATTACGTGCTAACGTATAACGTTATATACTATTACGTACTAACGTGTAACGTTATAAACTAATACGTAATGACGAATAACGCTATATACTATTACGTACTAACGTGTAACGTTATATAGTATTACGTACTAACGTATAACGTTAAACACTATTACGTAAAGACGTATAACGTTATATACTAATACGTAATAACGTATAACGTTATATACTATTACGTACTAACGTATAACGTTATATATTATTACGTAATGACGCATAACGCTATATACTATTACGTACTAACGTATAACGTTATAAACTAATACGTAATGACGTATAACGTTATATACTATTACGTACTAACGTACAACGTTATATACTATTACGTAATGACGTATAACGCTATATACTATTACGTACTAACGCATAACGTTATAAACTAATACGTAATGACGAATAACGTTATATACTATTACGTACTAACGTATAACGTTATATACTATTACGCAATGACGTATAACGTTATATACTATTACACACTAACGTATAACGTTACAACCTAATACGTACTAACGTATAACGTTATATACTATAACGTGCTAACGTATAACGTTATATACTATTTCGTGCTAACGATTAACGTTAAATACTATTACGTAATGACGTATAACGCTATATACTATTACGTACTAACGTGTAACGTTATATAGTATTACGTACTAACGTATAACGTTAAACACTATTACGTAAAGACGTATAACGTTATATACTAATACGTAATAACGTATAACGTTATATACTATTACGTACTAACGTATAACGTTATATATTATTACGTAATGACGCATAACGCTATATACTATTACGAACTAACGTATAACGTTATAAACTAATACGTGATGACGAATAACCTTATATACTATTACGTACTAACGTATAACGTTATATACTATTACGCAATGACGTATAACGTTATATACTATTACGCAATGATGTATAACGCTATATACTATTACGTACTAACGTATAACGTTATATACTATTACGTACTAACGTATAACGTTATATACTATTACGTACTAACGTATAATGTTATATACTATTACGTACTAATGTATAACGTTATATACTAATACGTAATGACGTATAACGTTATAAACTAATACGTAATGACGAATAACGTTATGTACTATTACGTACTAACGTATAACGTTATAAACTAATACGTACTAACGTATAACGTTATTGAGTATTACCTTATAGCGTATAACGTTATATACTAATACGTAATAACGTAAAACGTTATATACTATTACGTACTAACGTATAACGTTATATACTATTACGCAATGACGTATAACGTTATATACTAATACGTAATGACGTATATCGTTATATACTATTACGTACAAACGTATAACGTTATATGCTATTACGTAATGACGTATAACGCTATATACTATTACGTACTAACGTATAACGTTATATACTATTACGTAATGACGAATAACGTTATATACTATTACGTACTAACGTATAACGTTATATACTATTACGCAATGACGTATAACGTTATATACTATTACGCACTAACGTATAACGTTATAAACTAATACGTACTAACGTATAACGTTATATACTATTTCTTGCTAACGTATAACATTATATACTATTTCGTGCTAACGTGTAACGTTATATAGTATTACCTGATGACGTATAACGTCGTATACTATTACGTAATAACGTGTAACGTAATATAGTATTACCTGATGACGTATAACGTTATATACTATTACGTACTAACGTATAACGTTATATACTATTACGCAATGACGTATAACGTTATATACTATTACGCAATGACGTATAAGGCTATATACTATTACGTACTAACGTATAACGTTATAAACTAATACGTACTAACGTATAACGTTATACACCATTACGTAAAGACGTATAACGTTATATACTAATACGTAATAACGTATAACGTTGTATACTATTACGTACTAACGTATAACGTTATATACTATTACGTAATGACGTATAATGCTATATACTATTACGTACTAACGTATAACGTTATAAACTAATACGTAATGACGAATAACGTTATATAGTATTACGTACTAACGTATAACGTTATAAACTAATACGTACTATCGAATAACGTTATAAACTAATACGTACTAACGAATAACGTTATATACTATTACGTACTAACATATAATGTTATAAACTAATACGTAATGACGTATAACGTTATATACTATTACGTAATAACGTGTAACGTTATATACTAATACGTAATAACGTATAACGTTATATCGTATTACGTGCTAACGTATAACGTTATATACTATTACGTACTAACGTGTAACGTTATATAGTATTACCTGATGACGTATAACGTTATATACTATTACGTACTAACGTCTAACGTTATATACTCTTACGTAATGACGTATAAGGTTATATACTAATACGTAATGACGTATATCGTTATATAGTATTAAGTACTAACGTATAACGTTATATACTATTACGTAATGACGTATAACGCTATATACTATTACGTACTAACGTATAACGTTATAAACTAATACGTACTAACGTATAACGTTATTGAGTATTACCTTATAGCGTATAACGTTATATACTAATACGTAATAACGTAAAACGTTATATACTATTACGTAACAACGTATAACGTTATATACTATTACGTAATGACGTATAACGTTATACACTATTACGTAAAGACGTATAACGTTATATACTAATACGTAATAACGTATAACGTTGTATACTATTACGTACTAACGTATAACGTTATATACTAATACGTAATGACGTATAACGTTATATCCTATTAAGTACTAACGTATAACGTTATATACTATTACGTAATGACGTATAACGCTATATACTATTACGTACTAACGTATAACGTAATAAACTAATACGTAATGACGAATAACGTTATATACTATTACGTACTAACGTATAACGTTATATACTATTACGTACAAACGTATAACGTTATATACTATTACGCATTGACGTATAACGTTATATACTATTACGCAATGACGTATAACGCTATATACTATTACGTACTAAAGTATAACGTTATAAACTAATACGTAATGACGAATAACGTTATATACTAATACGTACTAACGTATAACGTTGTATACTATTACGTACTAACGTATAACGTTATATACTATTACGTAATGACGTATAACGCTATATACTATTACGTAATAACGTATAACGTTATAAACTAATACGTAATGACGAATAACGTTATATAGTATTACGTACTAACGTATAACGTTATATACTATTACGTAAAGACGTATAACGTTATATACTAATACGTAATAACGTATAACGTTGTATACTATTACGTACTAACGTATAACGTTATATACTATTACGTAATGACGTATAGCGCTATATACTATTACGTACTAACGTATAACGTTATAAACTAATACGTAATGACGAATAACGTTATATAGTATTACGTACTAACGTATAACGTTATATACTATTACGTAAAGACGTATAACGTTATATACTAATACGTAATAACGTACAACGTTATATCGTATTACGTGCTAACGTATAACGTTATATACTATTACTTACTAACGTGTAACGTTATAAACTAATACGTAATGACGTATAACGTTATATACTATTACGTACTAACGTATAACGTTATATATTATTACGTAATGACGTATAACGCTATATACTATTACGTACTAACGTATAACGTTATAAACTAATACGTAATGACGAATGACGTTATATACTATTACGTACTAACGTATAACGTTATATACTATTACGCAATGACGTATAACGTTATATACTATTACGCATGACGTATAACGCTGTATACTATTACGTACTAACGTATAACATTATAAACTATTACGCAATGACGTATAACGTTATATACTATTACGCAATGACGTATAACGCTATATAATATTACGTACTAACGTATAACGTTATAAACTAATACGTAATGACGTATAACGTTATATACTATTACGTACTAACGTATAACGTTATAAACTAATACGTACTAACGAATAACGTTATATACTATTACGTACTAACGTATAACGTTATAAACTAATACGTAATGACGTATAACGTTATATACTATTACGTAATAACGTGTAACGTTATATACTAATACGTAATAACGTAAAACGTTATATACTATTACGTAATAACGTATAACGTTATATACTATTACGTAATGACGTATAACGTTATATACTAATACGTAATAACGTATAACGTTATATCGTATTGCGTGCTAACGTATAACGTTATATACTATTACGTACTAACGTGTAACGTTATAAACTAATACGTAATGACGTATAACGTTATATACTAATACGTAATGACGTATATCGTTATATAATATTAAGTACTAACGTATAACGTTATATACTAATACGTAATGACGTATAACGTTATAAACTAATACGTAATGACGAATAACGTTATGTACTATTACGTACTAACGTATAACGTTATAAACTAATACGTACTAACGTATAACGTTATTGAGTATTACCTTATAGCGTATAACGTTATATACTAATACGTAATAACGTAAGACGTTATATACTATTACGTACTAACGTATAACGTTATATACTATTACGCAATGACGTATAACGTTATATACTAATACGTAATGACGTATATCGTTATATACTATTACGTACAAACGTATAACGTTATATGCTATTACGTAATGACGTATAACGCTATATACTATTACGTACTAACGTATAACGTTATATACTATTACGTAATGACGAATAACGTTATATACTATTACGTACTAACGTATAACGTTATATACTATTACGCAATGACGTATAACGTTATATACTATTACGCACTAACGTATAACGTTATAAACTAATACGTACTAACGTATAACGTTATATACTATTACTTGCTAACGTATAACGTTATATACTATTTCGTGCTAACGTGTAACGTTATATACTATTACGTAATGACGTATAACGTTATAAACTAATACGTAATGACGAGTATCGTTATATACTATTACGTACTAACGTATAACGTTATAAACTAATACGTACTAACGTATAACGTTATAAACTAATACGTACTAATGTGTAACGTTATATAGTATTACCTGATGACGTATAACGTCGTATACTATTACGTAATAACGTGTAACGTAATATAGTATTACCTGATGACGTATAACGTTATATACTATTACGTACTAACGTATAACGTTATATACTATTACGCAATGACGTATAACGTTATATACTATTACGCAATGACGTATAAGGCTATATACTATTACGTACTAACGTATAACGTTATAAACTAATACGTACTAACGTATAACGTTATACACCATTACGTAAAGACGTATAACGTTATATACTAATACGTAATAACGTATAACGTTGTATACTATTACGTACTAACGTATAACGTTATATACTATTACGTAATGACGTATAATGCTATATACTATTACGTACTAACGTATAACGTTATAAACTAATACGTAATGACGAATAACGTTATATAGTATTACGTACTAACGTATAACGTTATATACTATTACGTTAAGACGTATAACGTTATATACTAATACGTAATAACGTACAACGTTATATCGTATTACGTGCTAACGTATAACGTTATATACTATTACGTACTAACGTGTAACGTTATAAACTAATACGTAATGACGTATAACGTTATATACCATTACGTACTAACGTACAACGTTATATACTATTACGTAATGACGTATAACGCTATATACTATTACGTACTAACGTATAACGTTATAAACTAATACGTAATGACGAATAACGTTATATACTATTACGTACTAATGTATAACGTTATATACTATTACGCAATGACGTATAACGTTATATACTATTACGCACTAACGTATAACGTTATAAACTAATACGTACTAACGTATAACGTTATATAATATTACGTGCTAACGTATAACGTTATATACTATTTCGTGCTAACGTGTAACGTTATATACTATTACGTAATGACGTATAACGCTATATACTATTACGTACTAACGTGTAACGTTATATAGTATTACGTACTAACGTATAACGTTATACACTATTACGTAAAGACGTATAACGTTATATACTTATACGTAATAACGTATAACGTTATATACTATTACGTACTAACGTATAACGTTATATATTATTACCTAATGACGTATAACGCTATATATTATTACGTACTAACGTATAACGTTATAAACTAATACGTAATGACGAATAACGTTATATACTATTACGTACTAACGTATAACGTTATATACTATTGCGCAATGACGTATAACGTTATATACTATTACGTACTAACGTATAACGTTATAAACTAATACGTACTAACGAATAACGTTATAAACTAATACGTACTAACGAATAACGTTATATACTATTACGTACTAACATATAATGTTATAAACTAATACGTAATGACGTATAACGTTATATACTATTACGTAATAACGTGTAACGTTATATACTAATACGTAATAACGTATAACGTTATATCGTATTACGTGCTAACGTATAACGTTATATACTATTACGTACTAACGTGTAACGTTATATAGTATTACCTGATGACGTATAACGTTATATACTATTACGTACTAACGTATAACGTTATATACTCTTACGTAATGACGTATAAGGTTATATACTAATACGTAATGACGTATATCGTTATATAATATTAAGTACTAACGTATAACGTTATATACTATTACGTAATGACGTATAACGTTATAAACTAATACGTAATGACGTATAACGTTATATACTATTACGTACTAACGTATAACGTTATAAACTAATACGTACTAACGAATAACGTTATATACTATTACGTACTAACGTGTAACGTTATAAACTAATACGTAATGACGTATAACGTTATATACTATTACGTAATAACGTGTAACGTTATATACTAATACGTAATAACGTAAAACGTTATATACTATTACGTAATAACGTATAACGTTATATACTATTACGTAATGACGTATAACGTTATATACTAATACGTAATAACGTATAACGTTATATCGTATTGCGTGCTAACGTATAACGTTATATACTATTACGTACTAACGTGTAACGTTATATAGTATTACCTGATGACGTAGAACGTTATATACTATTACGTACTAACGTGTAACGTTATAAACTAATACGTAATGACGTATAACGTTATATACTATTACGTACTAACGTGTAACGTTATAAACTAATACGTAATGACGTATAACGTTATATACTAATACGTAATGACGTATATCGTTATATAATATTAAGTACTAACGTATAACGTTATATACTAATACGTAATGACGTATAACGTTATAAACTAATACGTAATGACGAATAACGTTATGTACTATTACGTACTAACGTATAACGTTATAAACTAATACGTACTAACGCATAACGTTATTGAGTATTACCTTATAGCGTATAACGTTATATACTAATACGTAATAACGTAAGACGTTATATACTATTACGTACTAACGTATAACGTTATATACTATTACGCAATGACGTATAACGTTATATACTAATACGTAATGACGTATATCGTTATATACTATTACGTACAAACGTATAACGTTATATGCTATTACGTAATGACGTATAACGCTATATACTATTACGTACTAACGTATAACGTTATATACTATTACGTAATGACGAATAACGTTATATACTATTACGTACTAACGTATAACGTTATATACTATTACGCAATGACGTATAACGTTATATACTATTACGCACTAACGTATAACGTTATAAACTAATACGTACTAACGTATAACGTTATATACTATTACTTGCTAACGTATAACGTTATATACTATTTCGTGCTAACGTGTAACGTTATATACTATTACGTAATGACGTATAACGTTATAAACTAATACGTAATGACGAGTAACGTTATATACTATTACGTACTAACGTATAACGTTATAAACTAATACGTACTAACGTATAACGTTATAAACTAATACGTACTAATGTGTAACGTTATATAGTATTACCTGATGACGTATAACGTCGTATACTATTACGTAATAACGTGTAACGTAATATAGTATTACCTGATGACGTATAACGTTAAATACTATTACGTACTAACGTATAACGTTATATACTATTACGCAATGACGTATAACGTTATATACTATTACGCAATGACGTATAAGGCTATATACTATTACGTACTAACGTATAACGTTATAAACTAATACGTACTAACGTATAACGTTATACACCATTACGTAAAGACGTATAACGTTATACATATACTAATACGTAATAACGTATAACGTTGTATACTATTACGTACTAACGTATAACGTTATATACTATTACGTAATGACGTATAATGCTATATACTATTACGTACTAACGTATAACGTTATAAACTAATACGTAATGACGAATAACGTTATATAGTATTACGTACTAACGTATAACGTTATATACTATTACGTTAAGACGTATAACGTTATATACTAATACGTAATAACGTACAACGTTATATCGTATTACGTGCTAACGTATAACGTTATATACTATTACGTACTAACGTGTAACGTTATAAACTAATACGTAATGACGTATAACGTTATATACCATTACGTACTAACGTACAACGTTATATACTATTACGTAATGACGTATAACGCTATATACTATTACGTACTAACGTATAACGTTATAAACTAATACGTAATGACGAATAACGTTATATACTATTACGTACTAATGTATAACGTTATATACTATTACGCAATGACGTATAACGTTATATACTATTACGCACTAACGTATAACGTTATAAACTAATACGTACTAACGTATAACGTTATATAATATTACGTGCTAACGTATAACGTTATATACTATTTCGTGCTAACGTGTAACGTTATATACTATTACGTAATGACGTATAACGCTATATACTATTACGTACTAACGTGTAACGTTATATAGTATTACGTACTAACGTATAACGTTATACACTATTACGTAAAGACGTATAACGTTATATACTAATACGTAATAACGTATAACGTTATATACTATTACGTACTAACGTATAACGTTATATATTATTACCTAATGACGTATAACGCTATATATTATTACGTACTAACGTATAACGTTATAAACTAATACGTAATGACGAATAACGTTATATACTATTACGTACTAACGTATAACGTTATATACTATTACGCAATGACGTATAACGTTATATACTATTACGTACTAACGTATAACGTTATAAACTAATACGTACTAACGAATAACGTTATAAACTAATACGTACTAACGAATAACGTTATATACTATTACGTACTAACATATAATGTTATAAACTAATACGTAATGACGTATAACGTTATATACTATTACGTAATAACGTGTAACGTTATATACTAATACGTAATAACGTATAACGTTATATCGTATTACGTGCTAACGTATAACGTTATATACTATTACGTACTAACGTGTAACGTTATATAGTATTACCTGATGACGTATAACGTTATATACTATTACGTACTAACGTATAACGTTATATACTCTTACGTAATGACGTATAAGGTTATATACTAATACGTAATGACGTATATCGTTATATAATATTAAGTACTAACGTATAACGTTATATACTATTACGTAATGACGTATAACGCTATATACTATTACGTACTAACGTATAACGTTATAAACTAATACGTACTAACGTATAACGTTATTGAGTATTACCTTATAGCGTATAACGTTATATACTAATACGTAATAACGTAAAACGTTATATACTATTACGTAACAACGTATAACGTTATATACTATTACGTAATGACGTATAACGTTATACACTATTACGTAAAGACGTATAACGTTATATACTAATACGTAATAACGTATAACGTTGTATACTATTACGTACTAACGTATAACGTTATATACTAATACGTAATGACGTATAACGTTATATCCTATTAAGTACTAACGTATAACGTTATATACTATTACGTAATGACGTATAACACTATATACTATTACGTACTAACGTATAACGTTATAAACTAATACGTAATGACGAATAACGTTATATACTATTACGTACTAACGTATAACGTTATATACTATTACGTACAAACGTATAACGTTATATACTATTACGCATTGACGTATAACGTTATATACTATTACGCAATGACGTATAACGCTATATACTATTACGTACTAAAGTATAACGTTATAAACTATTACGCATGACGTATAACGCTATATACTATTACGTACTAACGTATAACATTATAAACTATTACGCAATGACGTATAACGTTATATACTATTACGCAATGACGTATAACGCTATATAATATTACGTACTAACGTATAACGTTATAAACTAATACGTAATGACGTATAACGTTATATACTATTACGTACTAACGTATAACGTTATAAACTAATACGTACTAACGAATAACGTTATATACTATTACGTACTAACGTATAACGTTATAAACTAATACGTAATGACGTATAACGTTATATACTATTACGTAATAACGTGTAACGTTATATACTAATACGTACTAACGTGTAACGTTATATAGTATTACCTGATGACGTATAACGTTATATACTATTACGTACTAACGTGTAACGTTATAAACTAATACGTAATGACGTATAACGTTATATACTATTACGTACTAACGTGTAACGTTATAAACTAATACGTAATGACGTATAACGTTATATACTAATACGTAATGTCGTAGAACGTTGTAAACTAATACGTAATGACGAATAACGTTATGTACTATTACGTACTAACGTATAACGTTATAAACTAATACGTACTAACGTATAACGTTATTGAGTATTACCTTATAGCGTATAACGTTATATACTAATACGTAATAACGTAAAACGTTATATACTATTACGTAATAACGTATAACGTTATATACTATTACGTAATGACGTATAACGTTATACACTATTACGTAAAGACGTATAACGTTATATACTAATACGTAATAACGTATAACGTTGTATACTATTACGTACTAACGTATAACGTTATATACTATTACGTACTAACGTATAACGTTATAAACTAATACGTAATGACGAATAACGTTATATACTATTACGTACTAACGTATAACGTTATATACTATTACGCAATGACGTATAACGTTATATACTATTACGCACTAACGTATAACGTTATAAACTAATACGTACTAACGTATAACGTTATATACTATTACGTGCTAACGTATAACGTTATATACTATTTCGTGCTAACGTGTAACGTTATATACTATTACGTAATGACGTATAACGTTATAAACTAATACGTAATGACGAGTAACGTTATATACTATTACGTACTAATGTGTAACGTTATAAACTAATACGTACTAACGTATAACGTTATAAACTAATACGTACTAATGTGTAACGTTATATAGTATTACCTGTAGACGTATAACGTTGTATACTATTACGTAATAACGTGTAACGTAATATAGTATTACCTGATGACGTATAACGTTATATACTATTCCGTACTAACGTATAACGTTATATACTATTACGCAATGACGTATAACGTGATGTACTATTACGCAATGACGTATAACTCTATATACTATTACGTACTAAAGTATAATATTATAAACTAATACGTAATGACGAATAACGTTATATACTATTACGTACTAACGTATAACGTTATAAACTAATACGTAATGACGAGTAACGTTATATACTATTACGTACTAACGTATAACGTTATAAACTAATACGTACTAACGTATAACGTTATACACCATTACGTAAAGACGTATAACGTTGTATACTAATACGTAATAACGTATAACGTTGTATACTATTACGTACTAACGTGTAACGTTATATAGTATTACCTGATGACGTATAACGTTATATACTATTACGTACTAACGTATAACGTTATATACTCTTACGTACTAACGTATAACGTTATAAACTAATACGTACTAACGTATAACGTTATTGAGTATTACCTTATAGCGTATAACGTTATATACTATTACGTAATGACGTATAACGTTATACACTATTACGTAAAGACGTATAACGTTATATACTAATACGTAATAACGTATAACGTTGTATACTATTACGTACTAACGTATAACGTTATATACTAATACGTAATGACGTATAACGTTATATCCTATTAAGTACTAACGTATAACGTTATATACTATTACGTAATGACGTATAACGCTATATATATTACGTACTAACGTATAACGTTATAAACTAATACGTAATGACGAATAACGTTATATACTATTACGTACTAACGTATAACGTTATATACTATTACGTACTAACGTATAACGTTATATACTATTACGCATTGACGTATAACGTTATATACTATTACGCAATGACGTATAACGCTATATACTATTACGTACTAAAGTATAACGTTATAAACTAATACGTAATGACGAATAACGTTATATACTAATACGTACTAACGTATAACGTTGTATACTATTACGTACTAACGTATAACGTTATATACTATTACGTAATGACGTATAACGCTATATACTATTACGTACTAACGTATAACGTTATAAACTAATACGTAATGACGAATAACGTTATATAGTATTACGTACTAACGTATAACGTTATATACTATTACGTAAAGACGTATAACGTTATATACTAATACGTAATAACGTATAACGTTGTATACTATTACGTACTAACGTGTAACGTTATATAGTATTACGTACTAACGTATAACGTTATACACTATTACGTAAAGACGTATAACGTTATATACTAATACGTAATAACGTATAACGTTATATACTATTACGTACTAACGTATAACGTTATATATTATTACGTAATGACGCATAACGCTATATACTATTACGTACTAACGTATAACGTTATAAACTAATACGTGATGACGAATAACCTTATATACTATTACGTACTAACGTATAACGTTATATACTATTACGCAATGACGTATAACGTTATATACTATTACGCAATGATGTATAACGCTATATACTATTACGTACTAACGTATAACGTTATATACTATTACGTACTAACATATAACGTTATATACTATTACGTACTAACGTATAATGTTATATACTATTACGTACTAACGTATAACGTTATATACTAATACGTAATGACGTATAACGTTATAAACTAATACGTAATGACGAATAACGTTATGTACTATTACGTACTAACGTATAACGTTATTAACTAATACGTACTAATGTATAACGTTATTGAGTATTACCTTATAGCGTATAACGTTATATACTAATACGTAATAACGTAAAAAGTTATATACTATTACGTAATAACGTATAACGGTATATACTATTACGTAATGACGTATAACGTTATACACTATTACGCAAAGACGTATAACGTTATATACTAATACGTAATAACGTATAACGTTGTATACTATTACGTACTAACGTATAACGTTATATACTATTACGTAATGACGTATAACGTTATATACTAATACGTAATGACGTATATCGTTATATACTATTACGTACTAACGTATAACGTTATATGCTATTACGTAATGACGTATAACGTTATATACTAATACGTAATAACGTATAACGTTGTATACTATTACGTACTAACGTATAACGTTATATACTATTACGTAATGACGTATAACGTTATATGCTATTACGTACTAACGTATAACGTTATATGCTATTACGTAATGACGTATAACGTTATATACTATTACGTAATAACGTATAACGTTGTATACTATTACGTACTAACGTATAACGTTATATACTATTACGTAATGACGTATAACGTTATATACTATTACGTAATGACGTATAACGTTATATGCTATTACGTACTAACGTATAACGTTATAAACTAATACGTACTAACGAATAACGTTATATACTATTACGTACTAACGTATAACGTTATAAACTAATACGTAATGACGAATAACGTTATATACTATTACGTACTAACGTATAACGTTATATACTATTACGTACAAACGTATAACGTTATATACTACTACGCATTGACGTATAACGTTATATACTATTACGCAATGACGTATAACGCTATATACTATTACGTACTAAAGTATAACGTTATAAACTAATACGTAATGACGAATAACGTTATATACTAATACGTACTAACGTATAACGTTGTATACTATTACGTACTAACGTATAACGTTATATACTATTACGTAATGACGTATAACGCTATATACTATTACGTACTAACGTATAACGTTATATACTATTACGTAAAGACGTATAACGTTATATACTAATACGTAATAACGTATAACGTTGTATACTATTACGTACTAACGTATAACGTTATATACTATTACGTAATGACGTATAGCGCTATATACTATTACGTACTAACGTATAACGTTATAAACTAATACGTAATGACGAATAACGTTATATCGTATTACGTACTAACGTATAACGTTATATACTATTACGTAAAGACGTATAACGTTATATACTAATACGTAATAACGTACAACGTTATATCGTATTACGTGCTAACGTATAACGTTATATACTATTACTTACTAACGTGTAACGTTATAAACTAATACGTAATGACGTATAACGTTATATACTATTACGTACTAACGTATAACGTTATATATTATTACGTAATGACGTATAACGCTATATACTATTACGTACTAAGGTATAACGTTATAAACTAATACGTAATGACGAATGACGTTATATACTATTACGTACTAACGTATAACGTTATATACTATTACGCAATGACGTATAACGTTATATAATATTACGCATGACGTATAACGCTATATACTATTACGTACTAACGTATAACATTATAAACTGTTACGCAATGACGTATAACGTTATATACTATTACGCAATGACGTATAACGCTATATAATATTACGTACTAACGTATAACGTTATAAACTAATACGTAATGACGTATAACGTTATATACTATTACGTACTAACGTATAACGTTATAAACTAATACGTACTAACGAATAACGTTATATACTATTACGTACTAACGTATAACGTTATAAACTAATACGTAATGACGTATAACGTTATATACTATTACGTAATAACGTGTAACGTTATATACTAATACGTAATAACGTAAAACGTTATATACTATTACGTATTAACGTATAACGTTATATACTATTACGTAATGACGTATAACGTTATATACTAATACGTAATAACGTATAACGTTATATCGTATTGCGTGCTAACGTATAACGTTATATACTATTACGTACTAACGTGTAACGTTATATAGTATTACCTGATGACGTATAACGTTATATACTATTACGTACTAACGTGTAACGTTATAAACTAATACGTAATGACGTATAACGTTATATACTATTACGTACTAACGTGTAACGTTATAAACTAATACGTAATGACGTATAACGTTATATACTAATACGTAATGACGTATATCGTTATATAATATTAAGTACTAACGTATAACGTTATATACTAATACGTAATGTCGTATAACGTTGTAAACTAATACGTAATGACGAATAACGTTATGTACTATTACGTACTAACGTATAACGTTATAAACTAATACGTACTAACGTATAACGTTATTGAGTATTACCTTATAGCGTATAACGTTATATACTAATACGTAATAACGTAAAACGTTATATACTATTACGTAATGACGTATAACGTTATACACTATTACGTAAAGACGTATAACGTTATATACTAATACGTAATAACGTATAACGTTGTATACTATTACGTACTAACGTATAACGTTATATACTATTACGTACTAACGTATAACGTTATAAACTAATACGTAATGACGAATAACGTTATATACTATTACGTACTAACGTATAACGTTATATACTATTACGCAATGACGTATAACGTTATATACTATTACGCACTAACGTATAACGTTATAAACTAATACGTACTAACGTATAACGTTATATACTATTACGTGCTAACGTATAACGTTATATACTATTTCGTGCTAACGTGTAACGTTATATACTATTACGTAATGACGTATAACGTTATAAACTAATACGTAATGACGAGTAACGTTATATACTATTACGTACTAACGTATAACGTTATAAACTAATACGTACTAATGTGTAACGTTATATAGTATTACCTGATGACGTATAACGTTGTATACTATTACGTAATAACGTGTAACGTAATATAGTATTACCTGATGACGTATAACGTTATATACTATTCCGTACTAACGTATAACGTTATATACTATTACGCAATGACGTATAACGTTATGTACTATTACGCAATGACGTATAACTCTATATACTATTACGTACTAAAGTATAACATTATAAACTAATACGTAATGACGAATAACGTTATATACTATTACGTACTAACGTATAACGTTATAAACTAATACGTAATGACGTATAACGTTATAAACTAATACGTAATGACGAGTAACGTTATATACTATTACGTACTAACGTATAACGTTATAAACTAATACGTACTAACGTATAACGTTATACACCATTACGTAAAGACGTATAACGTTGTATACTAATACGTAATAACGTATAACGTTGTATACTATTACGTACTAACGTGTAACGTTATATAGTATTACCTGATGACGTATAACGTTATATACTATTACGTAATGACGTATAACGTTATACACTATTACGTAAAGACGTATAACGTTATATACTAATACGTAATAACGTATAACGTTGTATACCATTACGTACTAACGTATAACGTTATATACTAATACGTAATGACGTATAACGTTATATCCTATTAAGTACTAACGTATAACGTTATATACTATTACGTAATGACGTATAACGCTATATATATTACGTACTAACGTATAACGTTATAAACTAATACGTAATGACGAATAACGTTATATACTATTACGTACTAACGTATAACGTTATATACTATTACGTACTAACGTATAACGTTATATACTATTACGCATTGACGTATAACGTTATATACTATTACGCAATGACGTATAACGCTATATACTATTACGTACTAAAGTATAACGTTATAAACTAATACGTAATGACGAATAACGTTATATACTAATACGTACTAACGTATAACGTTGTATACTATTACGTACTAACGTATAACGTTATATACTATTACGTAATGACGTATAACGCTATATACTATTACGTACTAACGTATAACGTTATAAACTAATACGTAATGACGAATAACGTTATATAGTATTACGTACTAACGTATAACGTTATATACTATTACGTAAAGACGTATAACGTTATATACTAATACGTAATAACGTATAACGTTGTATACTATTACGTACTAACGTGTAACGTTATATAGTATTACGTACTAACGTATAACGTTATACACTATTACGTAAAGACGTATAACGTTATATACTAATACGTAATAACGTATAACGTTATATACTATTACGTACTAACGTATAACGTTATATATTATTACGTAATGACGCATAACGCTATATACTATTACGTACTAACGTATAACGTTATAAACTAATACGTGATGACGAATAACCTTATATACTATTACGTACTAACGTATAACGTTATATACTATTACGCAATGACGTATAACGTTATATACTATTACGCAAAAATGTATAACGCTATATACTATTACGTACTAACGTATAACGTTATATACTATTACGTACTAACATATAACGTTATATACTATTACGTACTAACGTATAATGTTATATACTATTACGTACTAACGTATAACGTTATATACTAATACGTAATGACGTATAACGTTATAAACTAATACGTAATGACGAATAACGTTATGTACTATTACGTACTAACGTATAACGTTATTAACTAATACGTACTAACGTATAACGTTATTGAGTATTACCTTATAGCGTATAACGTTATATACTAATACGTAATAACGTAAAAAGTTATATACTATTACGTAATAACGTATAACGGTATATACTATTACGTAATGACGTATAACGTTATACACTATTACGCAAAGACGTATAACGTTATATACTAATACGTAATAACGTATAACGTTGTATACTATTACGTACTAACGTATAACGTTATATACTATTACGTAATGACGTATAACGTTATATACTAATACGTAATGACGTATATCGTTATATACTATTACGTACTAACGTATAACGTTATATGCTATTACGTAATGACGTATAACGTTATATACTAATACGTAATAACGTATAACGTTGTATACTATTACGTACTAACGTATAACGTTATATACTATTACGTAATGACGTATAACGTTATATGCTATTACGTACTAACGTATAACGTTATATGCTATTACGTAATGACGTATAACGTTATATACTATTACGTAATAACGTATAACGTTGTATACTATTACGTACTAACGTATAACGTTATATACTATTACGTAATGACGTATAACGTTATATACTATTACGTAATGACGTATAACGTTATATGCTATTACGTACT
Source organism: Bombus pascuorum (assembly GCF_905332965.1). Lineage (NCBI taxonomy): Eukaryota > Metazoa > Arthropoda > Insecta > Hymenoptera > Apidae > Bombus > Bombus pascuorum. The sequence continues at coordinate 14,414,670 of NC_083491.1, read as the reverse complement.
AACGTATAACGTTATAAACTAATACGTACTAACGAATAACGTTATATACTATTACGTACTAACGTATAACGTTATAAACTAATACGTAATGACGAATAACGTTATATACTATTACGTACTAACGTATAACGTTATATACTATTACGTACAAACGTATAACGTTATATACTACTACGCATTGACGTATAACGTTATATACTATTACGCAATGACGTATAACGCTATATACTATTACGTACTAAAGTATAACGTTATAAACTAATACGTAATGACGAATAACGTTATATACTAATACGTACTAACGTATAACGTTGTATACTATTACGTACTAACGTATAACGTTATATACTATTACGTAATGACGTATAACGCTATATACTATTACGTACTAACGTATAACGTTATATACTATTACGTAAAGACGTATAACGTTATATACTAATACGTAATAACGTATAACGTTGTATACTATTACGTACTAACGTATAACGTTATATACTATTACGTAATGACGTATAGCGCTATATACTATTACGTACTAACGTATAACGTTATAAACTAATACGTAATGACGAATAACGTTATATCGTATTACGTACTAACGTATAACGTTATATACTATTACGTAAAGACGTATAACGTTATATACTAATACGTAATAACGTACAACGTTATATCATATTACGTGCTAACGTATAACGTTATATACTATTACTTACTAACGTGTAACGTTATAAACTAATACGTAATGACGTATAACGTTATATACTATTACGTACTAACGTATAACGATATATATTATTACGTAATGACGTATAACGCTATATACTATTACGTACTAAGGTATAACGTTATAAACTAATACGTAATGACGAATGACGTTATATACTATTACGTACTAACGTATAACGTTATATACTATTACGCAATGACGTATAACGTTATATAATATTACGCATGACGTATAACGCTATATACTATTACGTACTAACGTATAACATTATAAACTGTTACGCAATGACGTATAACGTTATATACTATTACGCAATGACGTATAACGCTATATAATATTACGTACTAACGTATAACGTTATAAACTAATACGTAATGACGTATAACGTTATATACTATTACGTACTAACGTATAACGTTATAAACTAATACGTACTAACGAATAACGTTATATACTATTACGTACTAACGTATAACGTTATAAACTAATACGTAATGACGTATAACGTTATATACTATTACGTAATAACGTGTAACGTTATATACTAATACGTAATAACGTAAAACGTTATATACTATTACGTATTAACGTATAACGTTATATACTATTACGTAATGACGTATAACGTTATATACTAATACGTAATAACGTATAACGTTATATCGTATTGCGTGCTAACGTATAACGTTATATACTATTACGTACTAACGTGTAACGTTATATAGTATTACCTGATGACGTATAACGTTATATACTATTACGTACTAACGTGTAACGTTATAAACTAATACGTAATGACGTATAACGTTATATACTATTACGTACTAACGTGTAACGTTATAAACTAATACGTAATGACGTATAACGTTATATACTAATACGTAATGACGTATATCGTTATATAATATTAAGTACTAACGTATAACGTTATATACTAATACGTAATGTCGTATAACGTTGTAAACTAATACGTAATGACGAATAACGTTATGTACTATTACGTACTAACGTATAACGTTATAAACTAATACGTACTAACGTATAACGTTATTGAGTATTACCTTATAGCGTATAACGTTATATACTAATACGTAATAACGTAAAACGTTATATACTATTACGTAATAACGTATAACGTTATATACTATTACGTAATGACGTATAACGTTATACACTATTACGTAAAGACGTATAACGTTATATACTAATACGTAATAACGTATAACGTTGTATACTATTACGTACTAACGTATAACGTTATATACTATTACGTACTAACGTATAACGTTATAAACTAATACGTAATGACGAATAACGTTATATACTATTACGTACTAACGTATAACGTTATATACTATTACGCAATGACGTATAACGTTATATACTATTACGTAATGACGTATAACGTTATATGCTATTACGTACTAACGTATAACGTTATAAACTAATACGTACTAACGAATAACGTTATATACTATTACGTACTAACGTATAACGTTATAAACTAATACGTAATGACGAATAACGTTATATACTATTACGTACTAACGTATAACGTTATATACTATTACGTACAAACGTATAACGTTATATACTACTACGCATTGACGTATAACGTTATATACTATTACGCAATGACGTATAACGCTATATACTATTACGTACTAAAGTATAACGTTATAAACTAATACGTAATGACGAATAACGTTATATACTAATACGTACTAACGTATAACGTTGTATACTATTACGTACTAACGTATAACGTTATATACTATTACGTAATGACGTATAACGCTATATACTATTACGTACTAACGTATAACGTTATAAACTAATACGTAATGACGAATAACGTTATATAGTATTACGTACTAACGTATAACGTTATATACTATTACGTAAAGACGTATAACGTTATATACTAATACGTAATAACGTATAACGTTGTATACTATTACGTACTAACGTATAACGTTATACAGGGTGCGCCGTTAGAATCCGGACAAAAGAAGTTTTGTGCAGAAAGTTGTTTATTTAAGTCAATACACAAAAACACATGAAAATGTTGTTATATCTCATTTAAAGGGTCCTTGCTGAGAACTTTTATTCTATGTAACCACCCTCTGCCTCTATGACCTGCTCTATTCTTGCTCTAAAGCGCGAGCACGCTGACTTCAACTGGTCGCGTTTAATTGTCGCGAATTCTGACTCGATAGCAGCTCGTAGGGAGTTGACGTTGGGGTGCCTGCATTTATTAGTTTGTCTCTCGATAACGCCCCACACGTAATAGTCCAATGGGTTTAGGTCGGGACTGTTAGGAGGCCAGAAATCTTTCGACCAAAACATGTCCACATTGTCAGAGAGCCAATTTTGAACAAGATGACTTGTGTGAGCAGGTGCGCCATCTTGTTGAAATAAATACGGCCTTCCAGAAGCCGTAATTTCCATCCACGGCTTTATTACTGTCTTCAGCACCTCCAAATAAACCTCCTTTGTGATTCTTTCGCCTTTTTGGAAGAAGTGCGGAGGCATGACGTCGCCCTCACTTGAGACAACGCTGAACTTTTCTCGCCGGAGAAGGAGAACCCTTCTCGAACCACTCTGAGGCTGCGTATCTCTTAGCAATGTCGTATACCGTCGATCTTGGGTAGCTAAAGAATTTTATAATTTCGACCGGCGTTCTCCCGGCGCGAAGACTTTCTATAATCGCCGCTCTTCTATCGTATTCCGGGTTTTGCTTAACGAGTTCTGTCATTTTGAGGTTATAGAAGACTTATTGACATATTTAACTAACTTCAGAGTCAATCAGCACAAACATCTGAATTCTAATATGGTGGGAACTACAAATTGAATTGTGTCCGAATTCTAACGGCGCACCCTGTATACTATTACGTAATGACGTATAGCGCTATATACTATTACGTACTAACGTATAACGTTATAAACTAATACGTAATGACGAATAACGTTATATCGTATTACGTACTAACGTATAACGTTATATACTATTACGTAAAGACGTATAACGTTATATACTAATACGTAATAACGTACAACGTTATATCGTATTACGTGCTAACGTATAACGTTATATACTATTACTTACTAACGTGTAACGTTATAAACTAATACGTAATGACGTATAACGTTATATACTATTACGTACTAACGTATAACGTTATATATTATTACGTAATGACGTATAACGTTATATACTAATACGTAATAACGTAAAACGTTATATACTATTACGTAATAACGTATAACGTTATATACTATTACGTAATGACGTATAACGTTATACACTATTACGTAAAGACGTATAACGTTATATACTAATACGTAATAACGTATAACGTTGTATACTATTACGTACTAACGTATAACGTTATATACTATTACGTACTAACGTATAACGTTATAAACTAATACGTAATGACGAATAACGTTATATACTATTACGTACTAACGTATAACGTTATATACTATTACGCAATGACGTATAACGTTATATACTATTACGCACTAACGTATAACGTTATAAACTAATACGTACTAACGTATAACGTTATATACTATTACGTGCTAACGTATAACGTTATATACTATTTCGTGCTAACGTGTAACGTTATATACTATTACGTAATGACGTATAACGTTATAAACTAATACGTAATGACGAGTAACGTTATATACTATTACGTACTAACGTATAACGTTATAAACTAATACGTACTAACGTATAACGTTATAAACTAATACGTACTAATGTGTAACGTTATATAGTATTACCTGATGACGTATAACGTTGTATACTATTACGTAATAACGTGTAACGTAATATAGTATTACCTGATGACGTATAACGTTATATACTATTCCGTACTAACGTATAACGTTATATACTATTACGCAATGACGTATAACGTTATGTACTATTACGCAATGACGTATAACTCTATATACTATTACGTACTAAAGTATAACATTATAAACTAATACGTAATGACGAATAACGTTATATACTATTACGTACTAACGTATAACGTTATAAACTAATACGTAATGACGTATAACGTTATAAACTAATACGTAATGACGAGTAACGTTATATACTATTACGTACTAACGTATAACGTTATAAACTAATACGTACTAACGTATAACGTTATACACCATTACGTAAAGACGTATAACGTTGTATACTAATACGTAATAACGTATAACGTTGTATACTATTACGTACTAACGTGTAACGTTATATAGTATTACCTGATGACGTATAACGTTATATACTATTACGTACTAACGTATAACGTTATATACTCTTACGTAATGACGTATAAGGTTATATACTAATACGTAATGACGTATATCGTTATATAATATTAAGTACTAACGTATAACGTTATATACTATTACGTAATGACGTATAACGCTATATACTATTACGTACTAACGTATAACGTTATAAACTAATACGTACTAACGTATAACGTTATTGAGTATTACCTTATAGCGTATAACGTTATATACTAATACGTAATAACGTAAAACGTTATATACTATTACGTAATAACGTATAACGTTATATACTATTACGTAATGACGTATAACGTTATACACTATTACGTAAAGACGTATAACGTTATATACTAATACGTAATAACGTATAACGTTGTATACTATTACGTACTAACGTATAACGTTATATACTAATACGTAATGACGTATAACGTTATATCCTATTAAGTACTAACGTATAACGTTATATACTATTACGTAATGACGTATAACGCTATATACTATTACGTACTAACGTATAACGTTATAAACTAATACGTAATGACGAATAACGTTATATACTATTACGTACTAACGTATAACGTTATATACTATTACGTACTAACGTATAACGTTATATACTATTACGCATTGACGTATAACGTTATATACTATTACGCAATGACGTATAACGCTATATACTATTACGTACTAAAGTATAACGTTATAAACTAATACGTAATGACGAATAACGTTATATACTAATACGTACTAACGTATAACGTTGTATACTATTACGTACTAACGTATAACGTTATATACTATTACGTAATGACGTATAACGCTATATACTATTACGTACTAACGTATAACTTTATAAACTAATACGTAATGACGAATAACGTTATATAGTATTACGTACTAACGTATAACGTTATATACTATTACGTAAAGACGTATAACGTTATATACTAATACGTAATAACGTATAACGTTGTATACTATTACGTACTAACGTGTAACGTTATATAGTATTACGTACTAACGTATAACGTTATACACTATTACGTAAAGACGTATAACGTTATATACTAATACGTAATAACGTATAACGTTATATACTATTACGTACTAACGTATAACGTTATATATTATTACGTAATGACGCATAACGCTATATACTATTACGTACTAACGTATAACGTTATATACTATTACGTACTAACGTATAACGTTATATACTATTACGTACTAACGTATAATGTTATATACTATTACGTACTAACGTATAACGTTATATACTAATACGTAATGACGTATAACGTTATAAACTAATACGTAATGACGAATAACGTTATGTACTATTACGTACTAACGTATAACGTTATTAACTAATACGTACTAACGTATAACGTTATTGAGTATTACCTTATAGCGTATAACGTTATATACTAATACGTAATAACGTAAAAAGTTATATACTATTACGTAATAACGTATAACGGTATATACTATTACGTAATGACGTATAACGTTATACACTATTACGTAAAGACGTATAGCGTTATATACTAATACGTAATAACGTATAACGTTGTATACTATTACGTACTAACGTATAACGTTATATACTATTACGTAATGACGTATAACGTTATATACTAATACGTAATGACGTATATCGTTATATACTATTACGTACTAACGTATAACGTTATATGCTATTACGTAATGACGTATAACGTTATATACTAATACGTAATAACGTATAACGTTGTATACTATTACGTACTAACGTATAACGTTATATACTATTACGTAATGACGTATAACGTTATATGCTATTACGTACTAACGTATAACGTTATAAACTAATACGTACTAACGAATAACGTTATATACTATTACGTACTAACGTATAATGTTATAAACTAATACGTAATGACGTATAATGTTATATACTATTACGTAATAACGTGTAACGTTATATACTAATACGTAATAACGTAAAACGTTATATACTATTACGTAATGACGTATAACGTTATATACTAATACGTAATAACGTATAACGTTATATCGTATTACGTGCTAGCGTATAACGTTATATACTATTACGTACTAACGTGTAACGTTATATACTATTACGTACTAACGTATAATGTTATAAACTAATACGTAATGACGTATAATGTTATATACTATTACGTAATAACGTGTAACGTTCTATACTAATACGTAATAACGTAAAACGTTATATACTATTACGTAATAACGTATAACGTTATATACTATTACGTAATGACGTATAACGTTATATACTATTACGCACTAACGTATAACGTTATAAACTAATACGTACTAACGTATGTCGTTATATACTATTACGTGCTAACGTATAACGTTATATACTATTTCGTGCTAACGTGTAACGTTATATACTATTACGTAATGACGTATAACGTTATATACTATTTCGCAATGACGTATAAGGCTATATACTATTACGTACTAACGTATAACGTTATAAACTAATACGTACTAACGGATAACGTTATACACCATTACGTAAAGACGTATAACGTTATAAACTAATACGTACTAACGTATAACGTTATACACCATTACGTAAAGACGTATAACGTTATATACTATTACGTACTAACGTATAACGTTATAAACTAATACGTACTAACGTATAACGTTATACACCATTACGTAAAGACGTATAACGTTATATACTAATACGTAATAACGTATAACGTTGTATACTATTACGTACTAACGTATGACGTTATATACTATTACGTAATGACGTATAATTCTATATACTATTACGTACTAACGTATAACGTTATAAACTAATACGTAATGACGAATAACGTTATATAGTATTACGTACTAACGTATAACGTTATATACTATTACGTTAAGACGTATAACGTTATATACTAATACGTAATAACGTACAACGTTATATCGTATTACGTGCTAACGTATAACGTTATATACTATTACGTACTAACGTGTAACGTTATAAACTAATACGTAATGACGTATAACGTTGTAAACTAATACGTAATGACGAATAACGTTATGTACTATTACGTACTAACGTATAACGTTATAAACTAATACGTGCTAACGTATAACGTTATTGAGTATTACCTTATAGCGTATAACGTTATATACTAATACGTAATAACGTAAAACGTTATATACTATTACGTAATAACGTATAACGTTATATACTATTACGTAATGACGTATAACGTTATACACTATTACGTAAAGACGTATAACGTTATATACTAATACGTAATAACGTATAACGTTATATACTATTACGTACTAACGTATAACGTTATAAACTAATACGTACTAACGTATAACGTTATACACCATTACGTAAAGACGTATAACGTTGTATACTAATACGTAACAACGTATAACGTTGTATACTATTACGTACAAACGTATAACGTTATATACTATTACGTAATGACGTATAACGTTGTATACTATTACGTACTAACGTATAACGTTATATACTATTACGTAATGACGTATAACGCTATATACTATTACGTACTAACGTATAACGTTATAAACTAATACGTAATGACGAATAACGTTATATAGTATTACGTACTAACGTATAACGTTATATACTATTACGCACTAACGTATAACGTTATAAACTAATACGTACTAACGTATAACGTTATATATTATTACGTGCTAACGTATAAAGTTATATACTATTTCGTGCTAACGTGTAACGTTATATACTATTACGTAATGACGTATAACGTTATATACTATTACGTACTAACGTGTAACGTTATATAGTATTACGTTAAGACGTATAACGTTATATACTAATACGTAATAACGTACAACGTTATATCGTATTACGTGCTAACGTATAACGTTATATACTATTACGTACTAACGTGTAACGTTATAAACTAATACGTAATGACGTATAACGTTGTAAACTAATACGTAATGACGAATAACGTTATGTACTATTACGTACTAACGTATAACGTTATAAACTAATACGTAATGACGAATAACGTTATATACTATTACGTACTAACGTATAACGTTATATACTATTTCGTGCTAACGTGTAACGTTATATACTATTACGTAATGACGTATAACGCTATATACTATTACGTACTAACGTGTAACGTTATATAGTATTACGTACTAACGTATAACGTTATACACTATTACGTAAAGACGTATAACGTTATATACTAATACGTAATAACGTATAACGTTATATACTATTACGTACTAACGTATAACGTTATATATTATTACGTAATGACGCATAACGCTATATACTATTACGTACTAACGTATAACGTTATAAACTAATACGTGATGACGAATAACCTTATATACTATTACGTACTAACGCATAACGTTATATACTATTACGCAATGACGTATAACGTTATATACTATTACGCAATGATGTATAACGCTATATACTATTACGTACTAACGTATAACGTTATATACTATTACGTACTAACGTATAACGTTATATACTATTACGTACTAACGTATAATGTTATATACTATTACGTACTAACGTATAACGTTATATACTAATACGTAATGACGTATAACGTTATAAACTAATACGTAATGACGAATAACGTTATGTACTATTACGTACTAACGTATAACGTTATTAACTAATACGTAATAACGTATAACGTTGTATACTATTACGTACTAACGTATAACGTTATATACTATTACGTAATGGCGTATAACGTTATATACTAATACGTAATGACGTATATAGTTATATACTATTACGTACTAACGTATAGCGTTATATGCTATTACGTAATGACGAATAACGTTATATACTATTACGTACTAACGTATAACGTTATATACTATTACGCAATGACGTATAACGTTATATACTATTACGCACTAACGTATAACGTTATAAACTAATACGTACTAACGTATAACGTTATATACTATAACGTGCTAACGTATAACGTTATATACTATTTCGTGCTAACGTGTAACGTTATATACTATTACGTAATAACGTGTAACGTAATATAGTATTACCTAATGACGTATAACGTTATATACTATTACGTACTAACGTATAACGTTATATACTATTACGCAATGACGTATAACGTTATATACTATTACGCAATGACGTATAACGTTATATACTATTACGCAATGACGTATAACGCTATATACTATTACGTACTAAAGTATAACGTTATAAACTAATACGTAATGACGAATAACGTTATATACTATTACGTACTAACGTATAACGTTATAAACTAATACGTAATGACGTATAACGTTATAAACTAATACGTAATGACGAGTAACGTTATATACTATTACGTACTAACGTATAACGTTATAAACTAATACGTACTAACGTATAACGTTATACACCATTACGTAAAGACGTATAACGTTATATACTAATACGTAATAACGTATAACGTTGTATACTATTACGTACTAACGTATAACGTTATATACTATTACGTAATGACGTATAACGCTATATACTATTACGTACTAACGTATAACGTTATAAACTAATACGTAATGACGAATAACGTTATATAGTATTACGTACTAACGTATAACGTTATATACTATTACGTTAAGACGTATAACGTTATATACTAATACGTAATAACGTACAACGTTATATCGTATTACGTGCTAACGTATAACGTTATATACTATTTCGTGCTAACGTGTAACGTTATATACTATTACGTAATGACGTATAACGCTATATACTATTACGTACTAACGTGTAACGTTATATAGTATTACGTACTAACGTATAACGTTATACACTATTACGTAAAGACGTATAACGTTATATACTAATACGTAATAACGTATAACGTTATATACTATTACGTACTAACGTATAACGTTATATATTATTACCTAATGACGTATAACGCTATATATTATTACGTACTAACGTATAACGTTATAAACTAATACGTAATGACGAATAACGTTATATACTATTATGTACTAACGTATAACGTTATATACTCTTACGTAATGACGTATAAGGTTATATACTAATACGTAATGACGTATATCGTTATATACTAATACGTAATAACGTACAACGTTATATCGTATTACGTGCTAACGTATAACGTTATAAACTAATACGTAATGACGTATAACGTTATATACTATTACGTACTAACGTGTAACGTTATAAACTAATACGTAATGACGTATAACATTATATACTATTACGTAAAGACGTATAACGTTATATACTAATACGTAATAACGTATAACGTTATATACTATTACGTTAAGACGTATAACGTTATATACTAATACGTACTAACGTATAACGTTATATACTATTACGTGCTAACGTATAACGTTATATACTATTTCGTGCTAACGTGTAACGTTATATACTATTACGTAATGACGTATAACGCTATATACTATTACGTACTAACGTGTAACGTTATATAGTATTACGTACTAACGTATAACGTTATACACTATTACGTAAAGACGTATAACGTTATATACTAATACGTAATAACGTATAACGTTATATACTATTACGTACTAACGTATAACGTTATATATTATTACCTAATGACGTATAACGCTATATATTATTACGTACTAACGTATAACGTTATAAACTAATACGTAATGACGAATAACGTTATATACTATTACGTACTAACGTATAACGTTATATATTATTACCTAATGACGTATAACGCTATATATTATTACGTACTAACGTATAACGTTATAAACTAATACGTAATGACGAATAACGTTATATACTATTACGTACTAACGTATAACGTTATATACTATCACGCAATGACGTATAACGTTATATACTATTACGTACTAACGTATAACGTTATAAACTAATACGTACTAACGAATAACGTTATAAACTAATACGTACTAACGAATAACGTTATATACTATTACGTACTAACGTATAATGTTATAAACTAATACGTAATGACGTATAACGTTATATACTATTACGTAATAACGTGTAACGTTATATACTAATACGTAATAACGTATAACGTTATATCGTATTACGTGCTAACGTATAACGTTCTATACTACTACGTACTAACGTGTAACGTTATATAGTATTACCTGATGACGTATAACGTTATATACTATTACGTACTAACGTATAACGTTATATACTCTTACGTAATGACGTATAAGGTTATATACTAATACGTAATGACGTATATCGTTATATACTAATACGTAATAACGTACAACGTTATATCGTATTACGTGCTAACGTATAACGTTATATACTATTACGTAATGACGTATAACGCTATATACTATTACGTACTAACGTATAACGTTATAAACTAATACGTACTAACGTATAACGTTATTGAGTATTACCTTATAGCGTATAACGTTATATACTAATACGTAATAACGTAAAACGTTATATACTATTACGTAATAACGTATAACGTTATATACTAATACGTAATAACGTATAACGTTATATACTATTACGTACTAACGTATAACGTTATATATTATTACCTAATGACGTATAACGCTATATATTATTACGTACTAACGTATAACGTTATAAACTAATACGTAATGACGAATAACGTTATATACTATTACGTACTAACGTATAACGTTATATACTATTACGCAATGACGTATAACGTTATATACTATTACGTACTAACGTATAACGTTATAAACTAATACGTACTAACGAATAACGTTATAAACTAATACGTACTAACGAATAACGTTATATACTATTACGTACTAACGTATAATGTTATAAACTAATACGTAATGACGTATAACGCTATATACTATTACGAACTAAAGTATAACGTTATAAACTAATACGTAATGACGAATAACGTTATATACTAATACGTACTAACGTATAACGTTGTATACTATTACGTACTAACGTATAACGTTATATACTATTACGTAATGACGTATAACGCTATATACTATTACGTACTAACGTATAACGTTATAAACTAATACGTACTAACGTATAACGTTATTGAGTATTACCTTATAGCGTATAACGTTATATACTAATACGTAATAACGTAAAACGTTATATATTATTACCTAATGACGTATAACGCTATATATTATTACGTACTAACGTATAACGTTATAAACTAATACGTAATGACGAATAACGTTATATACTATTACGTACTAACGTATAACGTTATATACTATTACGTACTAACGTATAACGTTATATACTCTTACGTAATGACGTATAAGGTTATATACTAATACGTAATGACGTATATCGTTATATACTAATACGTAATAACGTACAACGTTATATCGTATTACGTGCTAACGTATAACGTTACATACTATTACGTAATGACGTATAACGCTATATACTATTACGTACTAACGTATAACGTTATAAACTAATACGTACTAACGTATAACGTTATTGAGTATTACCTTATAGCGTATAACGTTATATACTAATACGTAATAACGTAAAACGTTATATACTATTACGTAATAACGTATAACGTTATAAACTAATACGTAATGACGAATAACGTTATATACTATTACGTACTAACGTATAACGTTATATATTATTACCTAATGACGTATAACGCTATATATTATTACGTACTAACGTATAACGTTATAAACTAATACGTAATGACGAATAACGTTATATACTATTACGTACTAACGTATAACGTTATATACTATTACGCAATGACGTATAACGTTATATACTATTACGTACTAACGTATAACGTTATAAAATAATACGTACTAACGAATAACGTTATAAACTAATACGTACTAACGAATAACGTTATATACTATTACGTACTAACGTATAATGTTATAAACTAATACGTAATGACGTATAACGCTATATACTATTACGAACTAAAGTATAACGTTATAAACTAATACGTAATGACGAATAACGTTATATACTAATACGTACTAACGTATAACGTTGTATACTATTACGTACTAACGTATAACGTTATATACTATTACGTAATGACGTATAACGCTATATACTATTACGTACTAACGTATAACGTTATAAACTAATACGTACTAACGTATAACGTTATTGAGTATTACCTTATAGCGTATAACGTTATATACTAATACGTAATAACGTAAAACGTTATATACTATTACGTAATAACGTATAACGTTATATACTAATACGTAATAACGTATAACGTTATATACTATTACGTACTAACGTATAACGTTATATATTATTACCTAATGACGTATAACGCTATATATTATTACGTACTAACGTATAACGTTATAAACTAATACGTAATGACGAATAACGTTATATACTATTACGTACTAACGTATAACGTTATATACTATTACGCAATGACGTATAACGTTATATACTATTACGTACTAACGTATAACGTTATAAACTAATACGTACTAACGAATAACGTTATAAACTAATACGTACTAACGAATAACGTTATATACTATTACGTACTAACGTATAATGTTATAAACTAATACGTAATGACGTATAACGCTATATACTATTACGAACTAAAGTATAACGTTATAAACTAATACGTAATGACGAATAACGTTATATACTAATACGTACTAACGTATAACGTTGTATACTATTACGTACTAACGTATAACGTTATATACTATTACGTAATGACGTATAACGCTATATACTATTACGTACTAACGTATAACGTTATAAACTAATACGTACTAACGTATAACGTTATTGAGTATTACCTTATAGCGTATAACGTTATATACTAATACGTAATAACGTAAAACGTTATATATTATTACCTAATGACGTATAACGCTATATATTATTACGTACTAACGTATAACGTTATAAACTAATACGTAATGACGAATAACGTTATATACTATTACGTACTAACGTATAACGTTATATACTATTACGTACTAACGTATAACGTTATATACTCTTACGTAATGACGTATAAGGTTATATACTAATACGTAATGACGTATATCGTTATATACTAATACGTAATAACGTACAACGTTATATCGTATTACGTGCTAACGTATAACGTTATATACTATTACGTAATGACGTATAACGCTATATACTATTACGTACTAACGTATAACGTTATAAACTAATACGTACTAACGTATAACGTTATTGAGTATTACCTTATAGCGTATAACGTTATATACTAATACGTAATAACGTAAAACGTTATATACTATTACGTAATAACGTATAACGTTATAAACTAATACGTAATGACGAATAACGTTATATACTATTACGTACTAACGTATAACGTTATATACTATTACGTACTAACGTATAACGTTATATACTATTACGCATTGACGTATAACGTTATATACTATTACGTACTAACGTATAACGTTATATACTATTACGTACTAACGTATAACGTTATATACTATTACGCATTGACGTATAACGTTATATACTATTACGCAATGACGTATAACGCTATATACTATTACGAACTAAAGTATAACGTTATAAACTAATACGTAATGACGAATAACGTTATATACTAATACGTACTAACGTATAACGTTGTATACTATTACGTACTAACGTATAACGTTATATACTATTACGTAATGACGTATAACGCTATATACTATTACGTACTAACGTATAACGTTATAAACTAATACGTAATGACGAATAACGTTATATAGTATTACGTACTAACGTATAACGTTATATACTATTACGTAAAGACGTATAACGTTATATACTAATACGTAATAACGTATAACGTTGTATACTATTACGTACTAACGTGTAACGTTATATACTATTACGTAATGACGTATAGCGCTATATACTATTACGTACTAACGTATAACGTTATAAACTAATACGTAATGACGAATAACGTTATATAGTATTACGTACTAACGTATAACGTTATATACTATTACGTAAAGACGTATAACGTTATATACTAATACGTAATAACGTACAACGTTATATCGTATTACGTACTAACGTATAACGTTATATACTATTACCTTATAGCGTGTAACGTTATAAACTAATACGTAATGACGTATAACGCTATATACTATTACGTACTAACGTATAACGTTATAAACTAATACGTACTAACGAATAACGTTATATACTATTACGTACTAACGTATAACGTTATAAACTAATACGAACTAACGAATAACGTTATATACTATTACGTACTAACGTATAACGTTATAAACTAATACGTAATGACGTATAACGTTATATACTATTACGTAATAACGTGTAACGTTATATACTAATACGTACTAACGTATAACGTTATATACTATTACGTACTAACGTATAATGTTATATACTATTACGTACTAACGTATAACGTTATATACTAATACGTAATGACGTATAACGTTGTAAACTAATACGTAATGACGAATAACGTTATATAGTATTACGTACTAACGTATAACGTTATATACTATTACGTACTAACGTATAACATTATAAACTATTACGCAATGACGTATAACGTTATATACTATTACGCAATGACGTATAACGCTATATAATATTACGTACTAACGTATAACGTTATAAACTAATACGTAATGACGTATAACATTATATACTATTACGTACTAACGTATAACGTTATAAACTAATACGTACTAACGAATAACGTTATATACTATTACGTACTAACGTATAACGTTATAAACTAATACGTAATGACGTATAACGTTATATACTATTACGTAATAACGTGTAACGTTATATACTAATACGTAATAACGTAAAACGTTATATACTATTACGTAATAACGTATAACGTTATATACTATTACGTAATGACGTATAACGTTATATACTAATACGTAATAACGTATAACGTTATATCGTATTGCGTGCTAACGTATAACGTTATATACTATTACGTACTAACGTGTAACGTTATATAGTATTACCTGATGACGTATAACGTTATATACTATTACGTACTAACGTATAACGTTATATCCTATTACGTAATAACGTATAACGTTATATACCATTACGTAGTAACGTATAACGTTATATACTATTACGTACTAACGTATAACGTTATATACTATTACGTACTAACGTATAATGTTATATACTATTACGTACTAACGTATAACGTTATATACTAATACGTAATGACGTATAACGTTGTAAACTAATACGTAATGACGAATAACGTTATGTACTATTACGTGCTAACGTATAACGTTATATACTATTTCGTGCTAACGTGTAACGTTATATACTATTACGTAATGACGTATAACGTTATATACTATTACGTACTAACGTGTAACGTTATATAGTATTACGTACTAACGTATAACGTTATACACTATTACGTAAAGACGTATAACGTTATATACTAATACGTAATAACGTATAACGTTATATACTATTACGTACTAACGTATAACGTTATATATTATTACGTAATGACGTATAACGCTATATACTATTACGTACTAACGTATAACGTTATAAACTAATACGTAATGACGAATAACGTTATATACTATTACGTACTAACGTATAACGTTATATACTATTACGCAATGACGTATAACGTTATATACTATTACGCAATGACGTATAACGTTATAAACTAATACGTACTAACGTGAAACGTTATATACTATTACGTGCTAACGTATAACGTTATATACTATTTCGTGCTAACGTGTAACGTTATATACTATTACGTAATGACGTATAACGCTATATACTATTACGTACTAACGTGTAACGTTATATAGTATTACGTACTAACGTATAACGTTATACACTATTACGTAAAGACGTATAACGTTATATACTAATACGTAATAACGTATAACGTTATATACTATTACGTACTAACGTATAACGTTATATATTATTACGTAATGACGCATAACGCTATATACTATTACGTACTAACGTATAACGTTATAAACTAATACGTGATGACGAATAACCTTATATACTATTACGTACTAACGCATAACGTTATATACTATTACGCAATGACGTATAACGTTATATACTATTACGCAATGATGTATAACGCTATATACTATTACGTACTAACGTATAACGTTATATACTATTACGTACTAACGTATAACGTTATATACTATTACGTACTAACGTATAATGTTATATACTATTACGTACTAACGTATAACGTTATATACTAATACGTTATGACGTATAACGTTATAAACTAATACGTAATGACGAATAACGTTATGTACTATTACGTACTAACGTATAACGTTATTAACTAATACGTAATAACGTATAACGTTGTATACTATTACGTACTAACGTATAACGTTATATACTATTACGTAATGACGTATAACGTTATATACTAATACGTAATGACGTATATAGTTATATACTATTACGTACTAACGTATAACGTTATATGCTATTACGTAATGACGAATAACGTCATATACTATTACGTACTAACGTATAACGTTATATACTATTACGCAATGACGTATAACGTTATATACTATTACGCACTAACGTATAACGTTATAAACTAATACGTACTAACGTATAACGTTATATACTATTACGTGCTAACGTATAACGTTATATACTATTTCGTGCTAACGTGTAACGTTATATACTATTACGTAATAACGTGTAACGTAATATAGTATTACCTAATGACGTATAACGTTATATACTATTACGTACTAACGTATAACGTTATATACTATTACGCAATGACGTATAACGTTATATACTATTACGCAATGACGTATAACGTTATATACTATTACGCAATGACG
Organism: Bombus pascuorum; assembly: GCF_905332965.1. NCBI lineage: Eukaryota > Metazoa > Arthropoda > Insecta > Hymenoptera > Apidae > Bombus > Bombus pascuorum. The sequence continues at coordinate 14,395,673 of NC_083491.1, read as the reverse complement.
TATAACGCTATATACTATTACGTACTAAAGTATAACGTTATAAACTAATACGTAATGACGAATAACGTTATATACTATTACGTACTAACGTATAACGTTATAAACTAATACGTAATGACGTATAACGTTATAAAATAATACGTAATGACGAGTAACGTTATATACTATTACGTACTAACGTATAACGTTATATACTATTACGTACTAACGTATAACGTTATATGCTATTACGTAATAACGTATAACGTTATATACCATTACGTGCTAACGTATAACGTTATATACTATTACGTACTAACGTGTAACGTTATATAGTATTACCTGATGACGTATAACGTTATATACTATTACGTACTAACGTATAACGTTATATCCTATTACGTAATGACGTATAACGTTGTAAACTAATACGTAATGACGAATAACGTTATGTACTATTACGTACTAACGTATAACGTTATAAACTAATACGTACTAACGTATAACGTTATTGAGTATTACCTTATAGCGTATAACGTTATATACTAATACGTAATAACGTAAAACGTTATATACTATTACGTAATAACGTATAACGTTATATACTATTACGTAATGACGTATAACGTTATACACTATTACGTAAAGACGTATAACGTTATATACTAATACGTAATAACGTATAACGTTATATACTATTACGTACTAACGTATAACGTTATAAACTAATACGTACTAACGTATAACGTTATACACCATTACGTAAAGACGTATAACGTTGTATACTAATACGTAATAACGTATAACGTTGTATACTATTACGTACAAACGTATAACGTTATATACTATTACGTAATGACGTATAACGTTGTATACTATTACGTACTAACGTATAACGTTATATACTATTACGTACTAACGTATAACGCTATATACTATTACGCACTAACGTATAACGTTATAAACTAATACGTACTAACGTATAACGTTATATACTATTACGTGCTAACGTATAACGTTATATACTATTTCGTGCTAACGTGTAACGTTATATACTATTACGTAATGACGTATAACGTTATATACTATTACGTACTAACGTGTAACGTTATATAGTATTACGTACTAACGTATAACGTTATACACTATTACGTAAAGACGTATAACGTTATATACTAATACGTAATAACGTATAACGTTATATACTATTACGTACTAACGTATAACGTTATATATTATTACGTAATGACGTATAACGCTATATACTATTACGTACTAACGTATAACGTTATAAACTAATACGTAATGACGAATAACGTTATATACTATTACGTACTAACGTATAACGTTATATACTATTACGCAATGACGTATAACGTTATATACTATTACGCAATGACGTATAACGTTATAAACTAATACGTACTAACGTGAAACGTTATATACTATTACGTGCTAACGTATAACGTTATATACTATTTCGTGCTAACGTGTAACGTTATATACTATTACGTAATGACGTATAACGCTATATACTATTACGTACTAACGTGTAACGTTATATAGTATTACGTACTAACGTATAACGTTATACACTATTACGTAAAGACGTATAACGTTATATACTAATACGTAATAACGTATAACGTTATATACTATTACGTACTAACGTATAACGTTATATATTATTACGTAATGACGCATAACGCTATATACTACTACGTACTAACGTATAACGTTATAAACTAATACGTGATGACGAATAACCTTATATACTATTACGTACTAACGCATAACGTTATATACTATTACGCAATGACGTATAACGTTATATACTATTACGCAATGATGTATAACGCTATATACTATTACGTACTAACGTATAACGTTATATACTATTACGTACTAACGTATAACGTTATATACTATTACGTACTAACGTATAATGTTATATACTATTACGTACTAACGTATAACGTTATATACTAATACGTTATGACGTATAACGTTATAAACTAATACGTAATGACGAATAACGTTATGTACTATTACGTACTAACGTATAACGTTATTAACTAATACGTAATAACGTATAACGTTGTATACTATTACGTACTAACGTATAACGTTATATACTATTACGTAATGACGTATAACGTTATATACTAATACGTAATGACGTATATAGTTATATACTATTACGTACTAACGTATAACGTTATATGCTATTACGTAATGACGAATAACGTCATATACTATTACGTACTAACGTATAACGTTATATACTATTACGCAATGACGTATAACGTTATATACTATTACGCACTAACGTATAACGTTATAAACTAATACGTACTAACGTATAACGTTATATACTATTACGTGCTAACGTATAACGTTATATACTATTTCGTGCTAACGTGTAACGCTATATACTATTACGTACTAAAGTATAACGTTATAAACTAATACGTAATGACGAATAACGTTATATACTATTACGTACTAACGTATAACGTTATAAACTAATACGTAATGACGTATAACGTTATAAAATAATACGTAATGACGAGTAACGTTATATACTATTACGTACTAACGTATAACGTTATAAACTAATACGTACTAACGTATAACGTTATACACCATTACGTAAAGACGTATAACGTTATATACTAATACGTAATAACTTATAACGTTGTATACTATTACGTACTAACGTATAACGTTATATACTATTACGTAATGACGTATAACGCTATATACTATTACGTACTAACGTATAACGTTATAAACTAATACGTAATGACGAATAACGTTATATAGTATTACGTACTAACGTATAACGTTATATACTATTACGTTAAGACGTATAACGTTATATACTAATACGTAATAACGTACAACGTTATATCGTATTACGTGCTAACGTATAACGTTATATACTATTACGTACTAACGTGTAACGTTATAAACTAATACGTAATGACGTATAACGTTATATACTATTACGTACTAACGTGTAACGTTATAAACTAATACGTAATGACGTATAACGTTATATACTAATACGTAATGACGTATATCGTTATATAATATTAAGTACTAACGTATAACGTTATATACTATTACGTAATGACGTATAACGCTATATACTATTACGTACTAACGTATAACGTTATAAACTAATACGTACTAACGTATAACGTTATTGAGTATTACCTTATAGCGTATAACGTTATATACTAATACGTAATAACGTAAAACGTTATATACTATTACGTAATAACGTATAACGTTATATACTATTACGTAATGACGTATAACGTTATACACTATTACGTAAAGACGTATAACGTTATGTACTAATACGTAATAACGTATAACGTTGTATACTATTACGTACTAACGTATAACGTTATATACTATTACGTAATGACGTATAACGTTATATACTAATACGTAATGACGTTTATCGTTATATCCTATTAAGTACTAACGTATAACGTTATATACTATTACGTAATGACGTATAACGCTATATACTATTACGTACTAACGTATAACGTTATAAACTAATACGTAATGACGAATAACGTTATATACTATTACGTACTAACGTATGACGTTATATACTATTACGTACTAACGTATAACGTTATATACTATTACGCATTGACGTATAACGTTATATACTATTACGCAATGACGTATAACGCTATATACTATTACGTACTAAAGTATAACGTTATAAACTAATACGTTATGACGAATAACGTTATATCTTAATACGTACTAACGTATAACGTTGTATACTATTACGTACTAACGTATAACGTTATATACTATTACGTAATGACGTATAACGCTATATACTATTACGTACTAACGTATAACGTTATAAACTAATACGTAATGACGAATAACGTTATATAGTATTACGTACTAACGTATAACGTTATATACTATTACGTAAAGACGTATAACGTTATATACTAATACGTAATAACGTATAACGTTGTATACTATTACGTACTAACGTATAACGTTATATACTATTACGTAATGACGTATAACGTTATATGCTACTACGTACTAACGTATAACGTTATAAACTAATACGTACTAACGAATAACGTTATATACTATTACGTACTAACGTATAATGTTATAAACTAATACGTAATGACGTATAATGTTATATACTATTACGTAATAACGTGTAACGTTATATACTAATACGTAATAACGTAAAACGTTATATACTATTACGTAATGACGTATAACGTTATAGACTATTACGTAAAGACGTATAACGTTATATACTAATACGTAATGACGTATAACGTTGTATACTATTACGTACTAACGTATAACGTTATATACTATTACGTACTAACGTATAACGTTATAAACTAATACGTAATGACGAATAACGTTATATACTATTACGTACTAACGTATAACGTTATATACTATAACGCAATGACGTATAACGTTATATACTATTACGTAAAGACGTATAACGTTATATACTAATACGTAATAACGTATAACGTTGTATACTATTACGTACTAACGTATAACGTTATATACTATTACGTAATGACGTATAACGTTATATGCTATTACGTACTAACGTATAACGTTATAAACTAATACGTACTAACGAATAACGTTATATACTATTACGTACTAACGTATAATGTTATAAACTAATACGTAATGACGTATAATGTTATATACTATTACGTAATAACGTGTAACGTTATATACTAATACGTAATAACGTAAAACGTTATATACTATTACGTAATGACGTATAACGTTATATACTAATACGTAATAACGTATAACGTTATATCGTATTACGTGCTAACGTATAACGTTATATACTATTACGTACTAACGTGTAACGTTATATACTATTACGTACTAACGTATAATGTTATAAACTAATACGTAATGACGTATAATGTTATATACTATTACGTAATAACGTGTAACGTTATATACTAATACGTAATAACGTAAAACGTTATATACTATTACGTAATAACGTATAACGTTATATACTATTACGTAATGACGTATAACGTTATATACTAATACGTAATAACGTATAACGTTATATCGTATTACGTGCTAACGTATAACGTTATATACTATTACGTACTAACGTGTAACGTTATATAGTATTACCTGATGACGTATAACGTTATATACTATTACGTACTAACGTATAACGTTATATGCTATTACGTAATAACGTATAACGTTATAAACTAATACGTAATGACGAATAACGTTATAGAGTATTACGTACTAACGTATAACGTTATATACTATTACGTTAAGACGTATAACGTTATATACTAATACGTAATAACGTACAACGTTATGTACTATTACGTACTAACGTATAACGTTATAAACTAATACGTACTAACGTATAACGTTATTGAGTATTACCTTATAGCGTATAACGTTATATACTAATACGGAATAACGTAAATCGTTATATACAATTACGTAATAACGTATAACGTTATATACTATTACGTAATGACGTATAACGTTATAGACTATTACGTAAAGACGTATAACGTTATATACTAATACGTAATGACGTATAACGTTGTATACTATTACGTACTAACGTATAACGTTATATACTATTACGTACTAACGTATAACGTTATATGCAATTACGTAATAACGTATAACGTTATATACCATTACGTACTAACGTATAACGTTATACAACATTACGTAAAGACGTATAACGTTATATACTAATACGTAATAACGTATAACGTTGTATACTATTACGTACTAACGTATAACGTTATATACTATTACGTAATGACGTATAGCGCTATATACTATTACGTACTAACGTATAACGTTATAAACTAATACGTAATGACGAATAACGTTATAGAGTATTACGTACTAACGTATAACGTTATATACTATTACGTTAAGACGTATAACGTTATATACTAATACGTAATAACGTACAACGTTATATCGTATTACGTGCTAACGTATAACGTTATATACTATTACGTACTAACGTGTAACGTTATAAACTAATACGTAATGACGTATAACGTTATATACTATTACGTACTAACGTGTAACGTTATAAACTAATACGTAATGACGTATAACGTTATATACTAATACGTAATGACGTATATCGTTATATAATATTAAGTACTAACGTATAACGTTATATACTATTACGTAATGACGTATAACGCTATATACTATTACGTACTAACGTGTAACGTTATATAGTATTACCTGATGACGTATAACGTTATATACTATTACGTACTAACGTATAACGTTATATGCTATTACGTAATAACGTATAACGTTATATACCATTACGTACTAACGTATAACGTTATATACTATTACGTACTAACGTATAACGTTATACACCATTACGTAAAGACGTATAACGTTATATACTAATACGTAATAACGTATAACGTTGTATACTATTACGTAATGACGAATAACGTTATGTACTATTACGTACTAACGTATAACGTTATAAACTAATACGTACTAACGTATAACGTTATTGAGTATTACCTTATAGCGTATAACGTTATATACTAATACGGAATAACGTAAATCGTTATATACAATTACGTAATAACGTATAACGTTATATACTATTACGTAATGACGTATAACGTTATAGACTATTACGTAAAGACGTATAACGTTATATACTAATACGTAATGACGTATAACGTTGTATACTATTACGTACTAACGTATAATGTTATATACTATTACGTACTAACGTATAACGTTATATACTATTACGTACTAACGTATAACGTTATATGCAATTACGTAATAACGTATAACGTTATATACCATTACGTACTAACGTATAACGTTATACACCATTACGTAAAGACGTATAACGTTATATACTAATACGTAATAACGTATAACGTTGTATACTATTACGTACTAACGTATAACGTTATATACTATTACGTAATGACGTATAGCGCTATATACTATTACGTACTAACGTATAACGTTATAAACTAATACGTAATGACGAATAACGTTATAGAGTATTACGTACTAACGTATAACGTTATATACTATTACGTTAAGACGTATAACGTTATATACTAATACGTAATAACGTACAACGTTATATCGTATTACGTGCTAACGTATAACGTTATATACTATTACGTACTAACGTGTAACGTTATAAACTAATACGTAATGACGTATAACGTTATATACTATTACGTACTAACGTATAACGTTATATGCTATTACGTAATAACGTATAACGTTATATACCATTACGTACTAACGTATAACGTTATATACTATTACGTACTAACGTATAACGTTATACACCATTACGTAAAGACGTATAACGTTATATACTAATACGTAATAACGTATAACGTTGTATACTATTACGTAATGACGAATAACGTTATGTACTATTACGTACTAACGTATAACGTTATAAACTAATACGTACTAACGTATAACGTTATTGAGTATTACCTTATAGCGTATAACGTTATATACTAATACGGAATAACGTAAATCGTTATATACAATTACGTAATAACGTATAACGTTATATACTATTACGTAATGACGTATAACGTTATATACTATTACGTACTAACGTATAACGTTATATATTATTACGTAATGACGTATAACGCTATATACTATTACGTACTAACGTATAACGTTATAAACTAATACGTAATGACGAATAACGTTATATACTATTACGTACTAACGTATAACGTTATATACTATTACGCAATGACGTATAACGTTATATACTATTACGCAATGACGTATAACGCTATATACTATTACGTACTAACGTATAACGTTATAAACTAATACGTAATGACGTATAACGTTATATACTATTACGTACTAACGTATAACGTTATAAACTAATACGTACTAACGAATAACGTTATATACTATTACGTACTAACGTATAATGTTATAACCTAATACGTAAAGACGTATAACGTTATATACTATTACGTAATAACGTGTAACGTTATATACTAATACGTAATAACGTAAAACGTCATATACTATTACGTAATAACGTATAACGTTATATACTATTACGTAATGACGTATAACGTTATATACTAATACGTAATATCGTATAACGTTATATCATATTACGTGCTAACGTATAACGTTATATACTATTACGTACTAACGTGTAACGTTATATGGTATTACCTGATGACGTATAACGTTACATACCATTACGTACTAACGTATAACGTTATATCCTATTACGTAATAACGTATAACGTTATATACCATTACGTACTAACGTATAACGTTATATACTATTACGTACTAACGTATAACGTTATATACTATTACGTACTAACGTATAATGTTATATACTATTACGTACTAACGTATAACGTTATATACTAATACGTAATGACGTATAACGTTATAAACTAATACGTAATGACGAATAACGTTATGTACTATTACGTACTAACGTATAACGTTATAAACTAATACGTACTAACGTATAACGTTATAAACTAATACGTAATAACGTGTAACGTCATATAGTATTACCTGATGACGTATAACGTTATATACTATTATGTACTAACGTATAACGTTATATACTATTACGCAATGACGTATAACGTTATATAGTATTACGCAATGACGTATAACGCTATATACTATTACGTACTTAAGTATAACGTTATAAACTAATACGTAATGACGAATAACGTTATATACTATTACGTACTAACGTATAACGTTATAAACTAATACGTAATGAAGTATAACGTTATAAACTAATACGTAATGACGAGTAACGTTATATACTATTACGTACTAACGTATAACGTTATAAACTAATACGTACTAACGTATACCGTTATACACCATTACGTAAAGACGTATAACATTATATACTAATACGTAATAACGTATAGCGTTGTATACTATTACGTACTAACGTATGACGTTATATATTATTACGTAATGACGTATAACGCTATATACTATTACGTACTAACGTATAACGTTATAAACTAATACGTAATGACGAATAACGTTATATACTATTACGTACTAACGTATAACGTTATATACTATTACGCAATGACGTATAACGTTATATACTATTACGCAATGACGTATAACGTTATAAACTAATACGTACTAACGTGAAACGTTATATACTATTACGTGCTAACGTATAACGTTATATACTATTTCGTGCTAGCGTGTAACGTTATATACTATTACGTAATGACGTATAACGCTATATACTATTACGTACTAACGTGTAACGTTATATAGTATTACGTACTAACGTATAACGTTATACACTATTACGTAAAGACGTATAACGTTATATACTAATACGTAATAACGTATAACGTTATATACTATTACGTACTAACGTATAACGTTATATATTATTACGTAATGACGCATAACGCTATATACTATTACGTACTAACGTATAACGTTATAAACTAATACGTGATGACGAATAACCTTATATACTATTACGTACTAACGCATAACGTTATATACTATTACGCAATGACGTATAACGTTATATACTATTACGCAATGATGTATAACGCTATATACTATTACGTACTAACGTATAACGTTATATACTATTACGTACTAACGTATAACGTTATATACTATTACGTACTAACGTATAATGTTATATACTATTACGTACTAACGTATAACGTTATATACTAATACGTTATGACGTATAACGTTATAAACTAATACGTAATGACGAATAACGTTATGTACTATTACGTACTAACGTATAACGTTATTAACTAATACGTAATAACGTATAACGTTGTATACTATTACGTACTAACGTATAACGTTATATACTATTACGTAATGACGTATAACGTTATATACTAATACGTAATGACGTATATAGTTATATACTATTACGTACTAACGTATAACGTTATATGCTATTACGTAATGACGAATAACGTCATATACTATTACGTACTAACGTATAACGTTATATACTATTACGCAATGACGTATAACGTTATATACTATTACGCACTAACGTATAACGTTATAAACTAATACGTACTAACGTATAACGTTATATACTATTACGTGCTAACGTATAACGTTATATACTATTTCGTGCTAACGTGTAACGTTATATACTATTACGTAATAACGTGTAACGTAATATAGTATTACCTAATGACGTATAACGTTATATACTATTACGTACTAACGTATAACGTTATATACTATTACGCAATGACGTATAACGTTATATACTATTACGCAATGACGTATAACGTTATATACTATTACGCAATGACGTATAACGCTATATACTATTACGTACTAAAGTATAACGTTATAAACTAATACGTAATGACGAATAACGTTATATACTATTACGTACTAACGTATAACGTTATAAACTAATACGTAATGACGTATAACGTTATAAAATAATACGTAATGACGAGTAACGTTATATACTATTACGTACTAACGTATAACGTTATAAACTAATACGTACTAACGTATAACGTTATACACCATTACGTAAAGACGTATAACGTTATATACTAATACGTAATAACTTATAACGTTGTATACTATTACGTACTAACGTATAACGTTATATACTATTACGTAATGACGTATAACGCTATATACTATTACGTACTAACGTATAACGTTATAAACTAATACGTAATGACGAATAACGTTATATAGTATTACGTACTAACGTATAACGTTATATACTATTACGTTAAGACGTATAACGTTATATACTAATACGTAATAACGTACAACGTTATATCGTATTACGTGCTAACGTATAACGTTATATACTATTACGTACTAACGTGTAACGTTATAAACTAATACGTAATGACGTATAACGTTATATACTATTACGTACTAACGTGTAACGTTATAAACTAATACGTAATGACGTATAACGTTATATACTAATACGTAATGACGTATATCGTTATATAATATTAAGTACTAACGTATAACGTTATATACTATTACGTAATGACGTATAACGCTATATACTATTACGTACTAACGTATAACGTTATAAACTAATACGTACTAACGTATAACGTTATTGAGTATTACCTTATAGCGTATAACGTTATATACTAATACGTAATAACGTAAAACGTTATATACTATTACGTAATAACGTATAACGTTATATACTATTACGTAATGACGTATAACGTTATACACTATTACGTAAAGACGTATAACGTTATGTACTAATACGTAATAACGTATAACGTTGTATACTATTACGTACTAACGTATAACGTTATATACTATTACGTAATGACGTATAACGTTATATACTAATACGTAATGACGTTTATCGTTATATCCTATTAAGTACTAACGTATAACGTTATATACTATTACGTAATGACGTATAACGCTATATACTATTACGTACTAACGTATAACGTTATAAACTAATACGTAATGACGAATAACGTTATATACTATTACGTACTAACGTATGACGTTATATACTATTACGTACTAACGTATAACGTTATATACTATTACGCATTGACGTATAACGTTATATACTATTACGCAATGACGTATAACGCTATATACTATTACGTACTAAAGTATAACGTTATAAACTAATACGTTATGACGATTAACGTTATATCTTAATACGTACTAACGTATAACGTTGTATACTATTACGTACTAACGTATAACGTTATATACTATTACGTAATGACGTATAACGCTATATACTATTACGTACTAACGTATAACGTTATAAACTAATACGTAATGACGAATAACGTTATATAGTATTACGTACTAACGTATAACGTTATATACTATTACGTAAAGACGTATAACGTTATATACTAATACGTAATAACGTATAACGTTGTATACTATTACGTACTAACGTATAACGTTATATACTATTACGTAATGACGTATAACGTTATATGCTACTACGTACTAACGTATAACGTTATAAACTAATACGTACTAACGAATAACGTTATATACTATTACGTACTAACGTATAATGTTATAAACTAATACGTAATGACGTATAATGTTATATACTATTACGTAATAACGTGTAACGTTATATACTAATACGTAATAACGTAAAACGTTATATACTATTACGTAATGACGTATAACGTTATAGACTATTACGTAAAGACGTATAACGTTATATACTAATACGTAATGACGTATAACGTTGTATACTATTACGTACTAACGTATAACGTTATATACTATTACGTACTAACGTATAACGTTATAAACTAATACGTAATGACGAATAACGTTATATACTATTACGTACTAACGTATAACGTTATATACTATAACGCAATGACGTATAACGTTATATACTATTACGTAAAGACGTATAACGTTATATACTAATACGTAATAACGTATAACGTTGTATACTATTACGTACTAACGTATAACGTTATATACTATTACGTAATGACGTATAACGTTATATGCTATTACGTACTAACGTATAACGTTATAAACTAATACGTACTAACGAATAACGTTATATACTATTACGTACTAACGTATAATGTTATCAAATAATACGTAATGACGTATAATGTTATATACTATTACGTAATAACGTGTAACGTTATATACTAATACGTAATAACGTAAAACGTTATATACTATTACGTAATGACGTATAACGTTATATACTAATAGGTAATAACGTATAACGTTATATCGTATTACGTGCTAACGTATAACGTTATATACTATTACGTACTAACGTGTAACGTTATATACTATTACGTACTAACGTATAATGTTATAAACTAATACGTAATGACGTATAATGTTATATACTATTACGTAATAACGTGTAACGTTATATACTAATACGTAATAACGTAAAACGTTATATACTATTACGTAATAACGTATAACGTTCTATACTATTACGTAATGACGTATAACGTTATATACTAATACGTAATAACGTATAACGTTATATCGTATTACGTGCTAACGTATAACGTTATATACTATTACGTACTAACGTGTAACGTTATATAGTATTACCTGATGACGTATAACGTTATATACTATTACGTACTAACGTATAACGTTATATGCTATTACGTAATAACGTATAACGTTATAAACTAATACGTAATGACGAATAACGTTATAGAGTATTACGTACTAACGTATAACGTTATATACTATTACGTTAAGACGTATAACGTTATATACTAATACGTAATAACGTACAACGTTATGTACTATTACGTACTAACGTATAACGTTATAAACTAATACGTACTAACGTATAACGTTATTGAGTATTACCTTATAGCGTATAACGTTATATACTAATACGGAATAACGTAAATCGTTATATACAATTACGTAATAACGTATAACGTTATATACTATTACGTAATGACGTATAACGTTATAGACTATTACGTAAAGACGTATAACGTTATATACTAATACGTAATGACGTATAACGTTGTATACTATTACGTACTAACGTATAACGTTATATACTATTACGTACTAACGTATAACGTTATATGCAATTACGTAATAACGTATAACGTTATATACCATTACGTACTAACGTATAACGTTATACACCATTACGTAAAGACGTATAACGTTATATACTAATACGTAATAACGTATAACGTTGTATACTATTACGTACTAACGTATAACGTTATATACTATTACGTAATGACGTATAGCGCTATATACTATTACGTACTAACGTATAACGTTATAAACTAATACGTAATGACGAATAACGTTATAGAGTATTACGTACTAACGTATAACGTTATATACTATTACGTTAAGACGTATAACGTTATATACTAATACGTAATAACGTACAACGTTATATCGTATTACGTGCTAACGTATAACGTTATATACTATTACGTACTAACGTGTAACGTTATAAACTAATACGTAATGACGTATAACGTTATATACTATTACGTACTAACGTGTAACGTTATAAACTAATACGTAATGACGTATAACGTTATATACTAATACGTAATGACGTATATCGTTATATAATATTAAGTACTAACGTATAACGTTATATACTATTACGTAATGACGTATAACGCTATATACTATTACGTACTAACGTGTAACGTTATATAGTATTACCTGATGACGTATAACGTTATATACTATTACGTACTAACGTATAACGTTATATGCTATTACGTAATAACGTATAACGTTATATACCATTACGTACTAACGTATAACGTTATATACTATTACGTACTAACGTATAACGTTATACACCATTACGTAAAGACGTATAACGTTATATACTAATACGTAATAACGTATAACGTTGTATACTATTACGTAATGACGAATAACGTTATGTACTATTACGTACTAACGTATAACGTTATAAACTAATACGTACTAACGTATAACGTTATTGAGTATTACCTTATAGCGTATAACGTTATATACTAATACGGAATAACGTAAATCGTTATATACAATTACGTAATAACGTATAACGTTATATACTATTACGTAATGACGTATAACGTTATAGACTATTACGTAAAGACGTATAACGTTATATACTAATACGTAATGACGTATAACGTTGTATACTATTACGTACTAACGTATAACGTTATATACTATTACGTACTAACGTATAACGTTATATACTATTACGTACTAACGTATAACGTTATATGCAATTACGTAATAACGTATAACGTTATATACCATTACGTACTAACGTATAACGTTATACACCATTACGTAAAGACGTATAACGTTATATACTAATACGTAATAACGTATAACGTTGTATACTATTACGTACTAACGTATAACGTTATATACTATTACGTAATGACGTATAGCGCTATATACTATTACGTACTAACGTATAACGTTATAAACTAATACGTAATGACGAATAACGTTATAGAGTATTACGTACTAACGTATAACGTTATATACTATTACGTTAAGACGTATAACGTTATATACTAATACGTAATAACGTACAACGTTATATCGTATTACGTGCTAACGTATAACGTTATATACTATTACGTACTAACGTGTAACGTTATAAACTAATACGTAATGACGTATAACGTTATATACTATTACGTACTAACGTGTAACGTTATAAACTAATACGTAATGACGTATAACGTTATATACTAATACGTAATGACGTATATCGTTATATAATATTAAGTACTAACGTATAACGTTATATACTATTACGTAATGACGTATAACGCTATATACTATTACGTACTAACGTGTAACGTTATATAGTATTACCTGATGACGTATAACGTTATATACTATTACGTACTAACGTATAACGTTATATGCTATTACGTAATAACGTATAACGTTATATACCATTACGTACTAACGTATAACGTTATATACTATTACGTACTAACGTATAACGTTATACACCATTACGTAAAGACGTATAACGTTATATACTAATACGTAATAACGTATAACGTTGTATACTATTACGTAATGACGAATAACGTTATGTACTATTACGTACTAACGTATAACGTTATAAACTAATACGTACTAACGTATAACGTTATTGAGTATTACCTTATAGCGTATAACGTTATATACTAATACGGAATAACGTAAATCGTTATATACAATTACGTAATAACGTATAACGTTATATACTATTACGTAATGACGTATAACGTTATATACTATTACGTACTAACGTATAACGTTATATATTATTACGTAATGACGTATAACGCTATATACTATTACGTACTAACGTATAACGTTATAAACTAATACGTAATGACGAATAACGTTATATACTATTACGTACTAACGTATAACGTTATATACTATTACGCAATGACGTATAACGTTATATACTATTACGCAATGACGTATAACGCTATATACTATTACGTACTAACGTATAACGTTATACTCTAATACGTAATGACGTATAACGTTATATACTATTACGTACTAACGTGTAACGTTATAAACTAATACGTACTAACGAATAACGTTATATACTATTACGTACTAACGTATAATGTTATAACCTAATACGTAAAGACGTATAACGTTATATACTATTACGTAATAACGTGTAACGTTATATACTAATACGTAATAACGTAAAACGTCATATACTATTACGTAATAACGTATAACGTTATATACTATTACGTAATGCCGTATAACGTTATATACTAATACGTAATATCGTATAACGTTATATCATATTACGTGCTAACGTATAACGTTATATACTATTACGTACTAACGTGTAACGTTATATGGTATTACCTGATGACGTATAACGTTACATACTATTACGTACTAACGTATAACGTTATATCCTATTACGTAATAACGTATAACGTTATATACCATTACGTACTAACGTATAACGTTATATACTATTACGTACTAACGTATAACGTTATATACTATTACGTACTAACGTATAATGTTATATACTATTACGTACTAACGTATAACGTTATATACTAATACGTAATGACGTATAACGTTATAAACTAATACGTAATGACGAATAACGTTATGTACTATTACGTACTAACGTATAACGTTATAAACTAATACGTACTAACGTATAACGTTATAAACTAATACGTAATAACGTGTAACGTCATATAGTATTACCTGATGACGTATAACGTTATATACTATTATGTACTAACGTATAACGTTATATACTATTACGCAATGACGTATAACGTTATATACTATTACGCAATGACGTATAACGCTATATACTATTACGTACTTAAGTATAACGTTATAAACTAATACGTAATGACGAATAACGTTATATACTATTACGTACTAACGTATAACGTTATAAACTAATACGTAATGAAGTATAACGTTATAAACTAATACGTAATGACGAGTAACGTTATATACTATTACGTACTAACGTATAACGTTATAAACTAATACGTACTAACGTATACCGTTATACACCATTACGTAAAGACGTATAACATTATATACTAATACGTAATAACGTATAGCGTTGTATACTATTACGTACTAACGTATGACGTTATATATTATTACGTAATGACGTATAACGCTATATGCTATTACGTACTAACGAATAACGTTATAAACTAATACGTAATGACGAATAACGTTATATACTATTACGTACTAACGTATAACGTTATATACTATTACGCAATGACGTATAACGTTATATACTATTACGTACTAACGTATAATGTTATAAACTAATACGTAATGACGTATAATGTTATATACTATTACGTAATAACGTGTAACGTTATATACTAATACGTAATAACGTAAAACGTTATATACTATTACGTAATAACGTATAACGTTATATACTATTACGTAATGACGTATAACGTTATATACTAATACGTAATAACGTATAACGTTATATCGTATTACGTGCTAACGTATAACGTTATATACTATTACGTACTAACGTGTAACGTTATATAGTATTACCTGATGACGTATAACGTTATATACTATTACGTACTAACGTATAACGTTATATGCTATTACGTAATAACGTATAACGTTATAAACTAATCCGTAATGACGAATAACGTTATAGAGTATTACGTACTAACGTATAACGTTATATACTATTACGTTAAGACGTATAACGTTATATACTAATACGTAATAACGTACAACGTTATGTACTATTACGTACTAACGTATAACGTTATAAACTAATACGTACTAACGTATAACGTTATTGAGTATTACCTTATAGCGTATAACGTTATATACTAATACGGAATAACGTAAATCGTTATATACAATTACGTAATAACGTATAACGTTATATACTATTACGTAATGACGTATAACGTTATAGACTATTACGTAAAGACGTATAACGTTATATACTAATACGTAATGACGTATAACGTTGTATACTATTACGTACTAACGTATAACGTTATATACTATTACGTACTAACGTATAACGTTATATGCAATTACGTAATAACGTATAACGTTATATACCATTACGTACTAACGTATAACGTTATACACCATTACGTAAAGACGTATAACGTTATATACTAATACGTAATAACGTATAACGTTGTATACTATTACGTACTAACGTATAACGTTATATACTATTACGTAATGACGTATAGCGCTATATACTATTACGTACTAACGTATAACGTTATAAACTAATACGTAATGACGAATAACGTTATAGAGTATTACGTACTAACGTATAACGTTATATACTATTACGTTAAGACGTATAACGTTATATACTAATACGTAATAACGTACAACGTTATATCGTATTACGTGCTAACGTATAACGTTATATACTATTACGTACTAACGTGTAACGTTATAAACTAATACGTAATGACGTATAACGTTATATACTATTACGTACTAACGTGTAACGTTATAAACTAATACGTAATGACGTATAACGTTATATACTAATACGTAATGACGTATATCGTTATATACTAATACGTAATGACGTATATCGTTATATAATATTAAGTACTAACGTATAACGTTATATACTATTACGTAATGACGTATAACGCTATATACTATTACGTACTAACGTGTAACGTTATATAGTTTTACCTGATGACGTATAACGTTATATACTATTACGTACTAACGTATAACGTTATATGCTATTACGTAATAACGTATAACGTTATATACCATTACGTACTAACGTATAACGTTATATACTATTACGTACTAACGTATAACGTTATACACCATTACGTAAAGACGTATAACGTTATATACTAATACGTAATAACGTATAACGTTGTATACTATTACGTAATGACGAATAACGTTATGTACTATTACGTACTAACGTATAACGTTATAAACTAATACGTACTAACGTATAACGTTATTGAGTATTACCTTATAGCGTATAACGTTATATACTAATACGGAATAACGTAAATCGTTATATACAATTACGTAATAACGTATAACGTTATATACTATTACGTAATGACGTATAACGTTATAGACTATTACGTAAAGACGTATAACGTTATATACTAATACGTAATGACGTATAACGTTGTATACTATTACGTACTAACGTATAACGTTATATACTATTACGTACTAACGTATAACGTTATATGCTATTACGTAATAACGTATAACGTTATATACCATTACGTACTAACGTATAACGTTATACACCATTACGTAAAGACGTATAACGTTATATACTAATACGTAATAACGTATAACGTTGTATACTATTACGTACTAACGTATAACGTTATATACTATTACGTAATGACGTATAACGCTATATACTATTACGTACTAACGTATAACGTTATAAACTAATACGTAATGACGAATAACGTTATAGAGTATTACGTACTAACGTATAACGTTATATACTATTACGTTAAGACGTATAACGTTATATACTAATACGTAATAACGTACAACGTTATATCGTATTACGTGCTAACGTATAACGTTATATACTATTACGTACTAACGTGTAACGTTATAAACTAATACGTAATGACGTATAACGTTATATACTATTACGTACTAACGTGTAACGTTATAAACTAATACGTAATGACGTATAACGTTATATACTAATACGTAATGACGTATATCGTTATATAATATTAAGTACTAACGTATAACGTTATATACTATTACGTAATGACGTATAACGCTATATACTATTACGTACTAACGTATAACGTTATAAACTAATACGTACTAACGTATAACGTTATTGAGTATTACCTTATAGCGTATAACGTTATATACTAATACGTAATAACGTAAAACGTTATATACTATTACGTAATAACGTATAACGTTATACACTATTACGTAATGAAGTATAACGTTATACACTATTACTTAAAGACGTATAACGTTATATAATAATACGTAATAACGTATAACGTTGTATACTATTACGTACTAACGTATAACGTTATATACTATTACGTAATGACGTATAACGTTATATACTAATACGTAATGACGTTTATCGTTATATCCTATTAAGTACTAACGTATAACGTTATATACTATTACGTAATGACGTATAACGCTATATACTATTACGTACTAACGTATAACGTTATAAACTAATACGTAATGACGAATAACGTTATATACTATTACGTACTAACGTATAACGTTATATACTATTACGTACTAACGTATAACGTTATATACTATTACGCATTGACGTATAACGTTATATACTATTACGCAATGACGTATAACGCTATATACTATTACGTACTAAAGTATAACGTTATAAACTAATACGTAATGACGAATAACGTTATATCTTAATACGTACTAACGTATAACGTTGTATACTATTACGTACTAACGTATAACGTTATATACTATTACGTAATGACGTAGAACGCTATATACTATTACGTACTAACGTATAACGTTATAAACTAATACGTAATGACGAATAACGTTATATAGTATTACGTACTAACGTATAACGTTATATACTATTACGTAAAGACGTATAACGTTATATACTAATACGTAATAACGTATAACGTTGAATACTATTACGTACTAACGAATAACGTTATATACTATTACGTAATGACGTATAACGTTATATACTATTACGTACTAACGTATAACGTTATAAACTAATACGTACTAACGAATAACGTTATATACTATTACGTACTAACGTATAACGTTATAAACTAATACGTAATGACGAATAACGTTATATACTATTATGTACTAACGTATAACGTTATATACTATTACGCAATGACGTATAACGTTATATACTATTACGCACTAACGTATAACGTTATAAACTAATACGTACTAACGTATAACGTTATATACTATTACGTGCTAACGTATAACGTTATATACTATTTCGTGCTAACGTGTAACGTTATATACTATTACGTAATGACGTATAACGTTGTATACTATTACGTACTAACGTATAACGTTATATACTATTACGTACTAACGTATAACGTTATAAACTAATACGTAATGACGAATAACGTTATATACTATTACGTACTAACGTATAACGTTATATACTATTACGCAATGACGTATAACGTTATATACTATTACGCACTAACGTATAACGTTATAAACTAATACGTACTAACGTATAACGTTATATACTATTACGTGCTAACGTATAACGTTATATACTATTTCGTGCTAACGTGTAACGTTATATACTATTACGTAATGACGTATAACGTTATAAACTAATACGTAATGACGAGTAACGTTATATACTATTACGTACTAACGTATAACGTTATAAACTAATACGTACTAACGTATAACGTTATAAACTAATACGTACTAATGTGTAACGTTATATAGTATTACCTGATGACGTATAACGTTGTATACTATTACGTAATAACGTGTAACGTAATATAGTATTACCTGATGACGTATAACGTTATATACTATTACGTACTAACGTATAACGTTATAAACTAATACGTATTGACGTATAACGTTATAAACTAATACGTAATGACGAGTAACGTTATATACTATCACGTTCTAACGTATAACGTTATAAACTAATACGTAATGACGAATAACGTTATATAGTATTACGTACTAACGTATAACGTTATATACTATTACGTAAAGACGTATAACGCTATATACTATTACGTACTAACGTATAACGTTATAAACTAATACGCAATGACGAATAACGTTATATACTATTACGTACTAACGTATAACGTTATATACTATTACGTACTAACGTATAACGTTATATACTAATACGTAATGACGTATAACGTTATAAACTAATACGCAATGACGAATAACGTTATGTACTATTACGTACTAACGTATAACGTTATAAACTAATACGTACTAACGTATAACGTTATTGAGTATTACCTTATAGCGTATAACGTTATATACTAATACGTAATAACGTAAAACGTTATATACTATTACGTAATAACGTATAACGTTATATACTATTACGTAATGACGTATAACGTTATACACTATTACGTAATGACGTATAACGTTATACACTATTACGTAAAGACGTATAACGTTATATACTAATACGTAATAACGTATAACGTTGTATACTATTACGTACTAACGTATAACGTTATATACTATTACGAAATGACGTATAACGTTATATACTAATACGTAATGACGTATATCGTTATATACTATTACGTACTAACGTATAACGTTATATACTATTACGTAATGACGTATAACGCTATATACTATTACGTACTAACGTATAACGTTATAAACTAATACGTAATGACGAATAACGTTATATACTATTACGTACTAACGTATACCGTTATATACTATTACGCAATGACGTATAACGTTATATACTATTACGCACTAACGTATAACGTTATAAACTAATACGTACTAACGTATAACGTTATATACTAGTACGTGCTAACGTATAACGTTATATACTATTTCGTGCTAACATGTAACGTTATATACTATTACGCAATGATGTATAACGTTATATACTATTACGCAATGACGTATAACGCTATATACTATTACGTACTAAAGTATAACGTTATAAACTAATACGTAATGACGAATAACGTTATATACTATTACGTACTAACGTATAACGTTATAAACTAATACGTAATGACGAGTAACGTTGTATACTATTACGTACTAACGTATAATGTTATAAACTAATACGTACTAACGTATAACGTTATACACCATTACGTAAAGACGTATAACGTTATATACTGATACGTAATAACGTATAACGTTGTATACTATTACGTACTAACGTATAACGTTATATACTATTACGTAATGACGTATAACGCTATATACTATTACGTACTAACGTATAACGTTATAAACTTATACGTAACGACGAATAACGTTATATACTATTACGTACTAACGTATAACGTTATATACTAATACGTAATGACGTATAACGTTATAAACTAATACGTAATGACGAATAACGTTATGTACTATTACGTACTAACGTATAACGTTATAAACTAATACGTACTAACGTATAACGTTATAAACTAATACGTAATAACGTGTAACGTCATATAGTATTACCTGATGACGTATAACGTTATATACTATTATGTACTAACGTATAACGTTATATACTATTACGCAATGACGTATAACGTTATATACTATTACGCAATGACGTATAACGCTATATACTATTACGTACTTAAGTATAACGTTATAAACTAATACGTAATGACGAATAACGTTATATACTATTACGTACTAACGTATAACGTTATAAACTAATACGTAATGAAGTATAACGTTATAAACTAATACGTAATGACGAGTAACGTTATATACTATTACGTACTAACGTATAACGTTATAAACTAATACGTACTAACGTATACCGTTATACACCATTACGTAAAGACGTATAACATTATATACTAATACGTAATAACGTATAGCGTTGTATACTATTACGTACTAACGTATGACGTTATATATTATTACGTAATGACGTATAACGCTATATGCTATTACGTACTAACGAATAACGTTATAAACTAATACGTAATGACGAATAACGTTATATACTATTACGTACTAACGTATAACGTTATATACTATTACGCAATGACGTATAACGTTATATACTATTACGCAATGACGTATAACGCTATATACTATTACGTACTAACGTATAACGTTATAAACTAATACGTAATGACGTATAACGTTATATACTATTACGTACTAACGTATAACGTTATAAACTAATACGTAATGACGAATAGCGTTATATAGTATAACGTACTAACGTATAACGTTATATACTATTACGTAAAGACGTATAACGTTATATACTAATACGTAATAACGTACAATGTTATATCGTATTACGTGCTAACGTATAACGTTATATACTATTACGTACTAACGTGTAACGTTATAAACTAATACGTAATGAAGTATAACGTTATATACTATTACGTACTAACGTACAACGTTATATACTATTACGCACTAACGTATAACGTTATAAACTAATACGTACTAACGTATAACGTTATATACTAATACGTGCTAACGTATAACGTTATATACTATTTCGTGCTAACGTGTAACGTTATATGCTATTACGTAATGACGTATAACGTTATAAACTAATACGTAATGACGAGTAACGTTATATACTATTACGTACTAACGTATAACGTTATAAACTAATACGTACTAACGTATAACGTTATAAACTAATACGTACTAATGTGTAACGTTATATAGTATTACCTGATGACGTATAACGTTGTATACTATTACGTAATAACGTGTAACGTAATATAGTATTACCTGATGACGTATAACGTTATATACTATTACGTACTAACGTATAACGTTATATACTATTACGTAAAGACGTATAACGTTATATACTAATACGTAATAACGTACAACGTTATATCGTATTACGTGCTAACGTATAACGTTTTATACTATTACGTACTAACGCGTAACGTTATAAACTAGTACGTAATGACGTATGACGTTATATACTATTACGTACTAACGTACAACGTTATATACTATTACGTAATGACGTATAACGCTATATACTATTACGTACTAACGTATAACGTTATAAACTAATACGTAATGACGAATAACGTTATATACTATTACGTACTAACGTACAACGTTATATACTATTACGCACTAACGTATAACGTTATAAACTAATACGTACTAACGTATAACGTTATATACTAATACGTGCTAACGTATAACGTTATATACTATTTCGTGCTAACGTGTAACGTTATATGCTATTACGTAATGACGTATAACGTTATAAACTAATACGTAATGACGAGTAACGTTATATACTATTACGTACTAACGTATAACGTTATAAACTAATACGTACTAACGTATAACGTTATAAACTAATACGTACTAATGTGTAACGTTATATAGTATTACCTGATGACGTATAACGTTGTATACTATTACGTAATAACGTGTAACGTAATATAGTATTACCTGATGACGTATAACGTTATATACTATTACGTACTAACGTATAACGTTATATACTATTACGTAAAGACGTATAACGTTATATACTAATACGTAATAACGTACAACGTTATATCGTATTACGTGCTAACGTATAACGTTTTATACTATTACGTACTAACGCGTAACGTTATAAACTAGTACGTAATGACGTATGACGTTATATACTATTACGTACTAACGTACAACGTTATATACTATTACGTAATGACGTATAACGCTATATACTATTACGTACTAACGTATAACGTTATAAACTAATACGTAATGACGAATAACGTTATATACTATTACGTACTAACGTATAACGTTATATACTATTACGCAATGACGTATAACGTTATATACTATTACGCACTAACGTATAACGTTATAAACTAATACGTACTAACGTATAACGTTATATACTATTACGTGCTAACGTATAACGTTATATACTATTTAGTGCTAACGTGTAACGTTATATACTATTACGTAATGACGTATAACGCTATATACTATTACGTACTAACGTGTAACGTTATATAGTATTACGTACTAACGTATAACGTTATACACTATTACGTAAAGACGTATAACGTTATATACTAATACGTAATAACGTATAACGTTATTTACTATAACGTACTAACGTATAACGTTATATATTATTACGTAATGACGTATAACGCTATATGCTATTACGTACTAACGAATAACGTTATAAACTAATACGTAATGACGAATATCGTTATATACTATTACGTACTAACGTATAATGTTATATACTATTACGTACTAACGTATAACGTTATATACTAATACGTAATGACGTATAACGTTATAAACTAATACGTAATGACGAATAACGTTATGTACTATTACGTACTAACGTATAACGTTATAAACTAATACGTACTAACGTATAACGTTATTGAGTATTACCTTATAGCGTATAACGTTATATACTAATACGTAATAACGTATAACGTTATATACTATTTCGCAATGACGTATAACGTTATATACTATTACGTACTAACGTATAATGTTATATACTATTACGTACTAACGTATAACGTTATTGAGTATTACCTTATAGCGTATAACGTTATATACTAATACGTAATAACGTATAACGTTATATACTATTACGTAATGACGTATATCGTTATATACTATTACGTACTAACGTATAACGTTATATACTATTACGTAATGACGTATAACGCTGTATACTATTACGTACTAACGTATAACGTTATAAACTAATACGTAATGACGAATAACGTTATATACTATTACGTACTAACGTATACCGTTATATACTATTACGCAATGACGTATAACGTTATATACTATTACGCACTAACGTATAACGTTATATACTATTACGTAATGACGTATAACGTTATATACTAATACGTAATAACGTATAACGTTATATCATATTACGTGCTAACGTATAACGTTATATACTAATATGTAATAACGTATAACGTTGTATACTAATACGTACTAACGTATAACGTTATATACTATTACGTAATGACGTATTACGTTATATACTAATACGTAATGACGTATATCGTTATATACTATTACGTACTAACGTATAACGTTATATACTATTACGTAATGACGTATAACGCTATATACTATTACGTACTAACGTATAACGTTATAAACTAATACGTAATGACGAATAACGTTATATACTATTACGTACTAACTTATACCGTTATATACTATTACGCAATGACGTATAACGTTATGTACTATTACGCACTAACGTATAACGTTATAAACTAATACGTACTAACGTATAACGTTATATACTAATACGTGCTAACGTATAACGTTATATACTATTTCGTGCTAACGTGTAACGTTATATACTATTACGTAATGACGTATAACGTTATAAACTAATACGTAATGACGAGTAACGTTATATACTATTACGTACTAACGTATAACGTTATAAACTAATACGTACTAACGTATAACGTTATAAACTAATACGTACTAATGTGTAACGTTATATAGTATTACCTGATGACGTATAACGTTGTATACTATTACGTAATAACGTGTAACGTCATATAGTATTACCTGATGACGTATAACGTTATATACTATTACGTACTAACGTATAACGTTATATACTATTACGCAATGACGTATAACGTTATATACTATTACGCAATGACGTATAACGCTATATACTATTACGTACTTAAGTATAACGTTATAAACTAATACGTAATGACGAATAACGTTATATACTATTACGTACTAACGTATAACGTTATATACTATTACGCAATTACGTATAACGTTATATACTATTACGCAATGACGTATAACGCTATATGCTATTACGTACTAACGAATAACGTTATAAACTAATACGTAATGACGAATAACGTTATATACTATTACGTACTAACGTATAACGTTATATATTATTACGCAATGACGTATAACGTTATATACTAATACGTAATGACGTATAACGTTATATACTATTACGTACTAACGTATAACGTTATAAACTAATACGTAATGACGTATAACGTTATATACTAATACGTAATAACGTACAATGTTATATCGTATTACGTGCTAACGTATAACGTTATATACTATTACGTACTAACGTGTAACGTTATAAACTAATACGTAATGAAGTATAACGTTATATACTATTACGTACTAACGTACAACGTTATATACTATTACGCACTAACGTATAACGTTATAAACTAATACGTACTAACGTATAACGTTATATACTAATACGTGCTAACGTATAACGTTATATACTATTTCGTGCTAACGTGTAACGTTATATACTATTACGTAATGACGTATAACGTTATAAACTAATACGTAATGACGATTAACGTTATATACTATTACGTACTAACGTATAACGTTATAAACTAATACGTACTAACGTATAACGTTATAAACTAATACGTACTAATGTGTAACGTTATATAGTATTACCTGATGACGTATAACGTTGTATACTATTACGTAATAACGTGTAACGTAATATAGTATTACCTGATGACGTATAACGTTATATACTATTACGTACTAACGTATAACGTTATATAATATTACGTAAAGACGTACAACGTTATATACTATTACGTAATGACGTATAACGCTATATACTATTACGTACTAACGTATAACGTTATAAACTAATACGTAATGACGAATAACGTTATATACTATTACGTACTAACGTATAACGTTATATACTATTACGCAATGACGTATAACGTTATATACTATTACGCACTAACGTATAACGTTATAAACTAATACGTACTAACGTATAACGTTGTATACTATTACGTGCTAACGTATAACGTTATATACTATTTAGTGCTAACGTATAACGTTATATACTATTACGTAATGACGTATAACGTTATATACTATTACGCAATGACGTATAACGCTATATACTATTACGTACTTAAGTATAACGTTATAAACTAATACGTAATGACGAATAACGTTATATACTATTACGTACTAACGTATAACGTTATATATTATTACGTAATGACGTATAACGCTATATACTATTACGTACTAACGTATAACGTTATAAACTAATACGTAATGACGAATAACGTAATATACTATTACGTACTAACGTATAACGTTATATACTATTACGCAATGACGTATAACGTTATATACTATTACGCAATGACGTATAACGCTATATACTATTACGTGCTAACGTATAACGTTATATACTATTTCGCAATGACGTATAACGTTATATACTATTACGTACTAACGTATAATGTTATATACTATTACGTACTAACGTATAACGCTATATACTAATACGTAATGACGTATAACGTTATAAACTAATACGTAATGACGAATAACGTTATGTACTATTACGCACTAACGTATAACGTTATAAACTAATACGTACTAACGTATAACGTTATTGAGTATTACCTTATAGCGTATAACGTTATATACTAATACGTAATAACGTATAACGTTATATACTATTTCGCAATGACGTATAACGTTATATACTATTACGTACTAACGTATAATGTTATATACTATTACGTACTAACGTATAACGTTATATACTAATACGTAATGACCTATAACGTTATAAACTAATACGTAATGACGAATAACGTTATGTACTATTACGTACTAACGTATAACGTTATAAACTAATACGTACTAACGTATAACGTTATTGAGTATTACCTTATAGCGTATAACGTTATATACTAATACGTAATAACGTATAACGTTGTATACTATTACGTACTAACGTGTAACGTTATAAACTAATACGTAATGACGTATAACGTTATATACTATTACGTACTAACGTACAACGTTATATACTATTACGCACTAACGTATAACGTTATAAACTAATACGTACTAACGTATAACGTTATATACTAATACGTGCTAACGTATAACGTTATATACTATTTCGTGCTAACGTGTAACGTTATATACTATTACGTAATGACGTATAACGTTATAAACTAATACGTAATGACGAGTAACGTTATATACTATTACGTACTAACGTATAACGTTATAAACTAATACGTACTAACGTATAACGTTATAAACTAATACGTACTAATGTGTAACATTATATAGTATAACCTGATGACGTATAACGTTGTATACTATTACGTAATAACGTGTAACGTAATATAGTATTACCTGATGACGTATAACGTTATATACTATTACGTACTAACGTATAACGTTATATACTATTACGTAAAGACGTATAACGTTATATACTAATACGTAATAACGTACAACGTTATATCGTATTACGTGCTAACGTATAACGTTATATACTATTACGTACTAACGCGTAACGTTATAAACTAGTACGTAATGACGTATGACGTTATATACTATTACGTACTAACGTACAACGTTATATACTATTACGTAATGACGTATAACGCTATATACTATTACGTACTAACGTATAACGTTATAAACTAATACGTAATGACGAATAACGTTATATACTATTACGTACTAACGTATAACGTTATATACTATTACGCAATGACGTATAACGTTATATACTATTACGCACTAACGTATAACGTTATAAACTAATACGTACTAACGTATAACGTTATATACTATTACGTGCTAACGTATAACGTTATATACTATTTAGTGCTAACGTGTAACGTTATATACTATTACGTAATTACGTATAACGCTATATACTATTACGTACTAACGTGTAACGTTATATAGTATTACGTACTAACGTATAACGTTATACACTATTACGTAAAGACGTATAACGTTATATACTAATACGTAATAACGTATAACGTTATAAACTATTACGTACTAACGTATAACGTTATATATTATTACGTAATGACGTATAACGCTATATGCTATTACGTACTAACGTATAACGTTATAAACTAATACGTAATGATGAATAACGTTATATACTATTACGTACTAACGTATAACGTTATATACTATTACGCAATGACGTATAACGTTATATACTATTACGCAATGACGTAAAACGCTATATACTATTACGTACTAACGTATATCGTTATAAACTAATACGTAATGACGTTTAACGTTATATACTATTACGTACTAACGTATAACGTTATAAACTAATACGTACTAACGAATAACGTTATATACTATTACGTACTAACGTATAATGTTATAACCCAATACGTAATGACGTATAACGTTATATACTATTACGTAATAACGTGTAACGTTATATACTAATACGTAATAACGTAAAACGTCATATACTATTACGTAATAACGTATAACGTTATATACTATTACGTAATGACGTATAACGTTATATACTAATACGTAATAACGTATAACGTTATATCATATTACGTGCTAACGTATAACGTTATATACTATTACGTACTAACGTGTAACGTTATATGGTATTACCTGATGACGTATAACGTTACATACTATTACGTACTAACGTATAACGTTATATCCTATTACGTAATAACGTATAACGTTATATACCATTACGTACTAACGTATAACGTTATATACTATTACGTACTAACGTATAACGTTATAAACTAATACGTAATGACGAATAACGTTATATACTAATACGTAATGACGTATATCGTTATATACTATTACGTACTAACGTATAACGTTATATACTATTACGTAATGACGTATAACGCTATATACTATTACGTACTAACGTATAACGTTATAAACTAATACGTAATGACGAATAACGTTATATACTATTACGTACTAACTTATACCGTTATATACTATTTCGCAATGACGTATAACGTTATATACTATTACGCACTAACGTATAACGTTATAAACTAATACGTACTAACGTATAACGTTATAAACTAATACGTAATGACGAATAACGTTATATACTATTACGTACTAACGTATAACGTTATAAACTAATACGTAATGACGTATAACGTTATAAACTAATACGTAATGACGAGTAACGTTATATACTATTACGTACTAACGTATAACGTTATAAACTAATACGTACTAACGTATAACGTTATACACCATTACGTAAAGACGTATAACGTTATATACTAATACGTAATAACGTATAACGTTGTATACTATTACGTACTAACGTATGACGTTATATACTATTACGTACTAACGTATAACGTTATATACTATTACGCAATGACGTATAACGTTATATACTATTACGCACTAACGTATAACGTTATAAACTAATACGTACTAACGTATAACGTTATATACTATTACGTGCTAACGTATAACGTTATATACTTTTTCGTGCTAACGTGTAACGTTATATACTATTACGTAATGACGTATAACGCTATATACTATTACGTACTAACGTGTAACGTTATATAGTATTACGTACTAACGTATAACGTTATACACTATTACGTAAAGACGTATAACGTTATATACTAATACGTAATAACGTATAACGTTATATACTATTATGTACTAACGTATAACGTTATATACTATTACGTACTAACGTATAACGTTATATACTAATACGTAATGACGTATATCGTTATATACTATTACGTACTAACGTATAACGTTATATACTATTACGTAATGACGTATAACGTTATATCATATTACGTGCTAACGTATAACGTTATATACTATTACGTACTAACGTGTAACGTTATATGGTATTACCTGATGACGTATAACGTTACATACTATTACGTACTAACGTATAACGTTATATCCTATTACGTAATAACGTATAACGTTATATACCATTACGTACTAACGTATAACGTTATATACTATTACGTAATAACGTGTAACGTTATATACTAATACGTAATAACGTAAAACGTCATATACTATTACGTAATAACGTATAACGTTATATACTATTACGTAATGACGCATAACGTTATATACTAATACGTAATAACGTATAACGTTATATCATATTACGTGCTAACGTATAACGTTATATACTATTACGTACTAACGTGTAACGTTATATGGTATTACCTGATGACGTATAACGTTACATACTATTACGTACTAACGTATAACGTTATATCCTATTACGTAATAACGTATAACGTTATATACCATTACGTACTAACGTATAACGTTATATACTATTACGTACTAACGTATAACGTTATAAACTAATACGTAATGACGAATAACGTTATATACTAATACGTAATGACGTATATCGTTATATACTATTACGTACTAACGTATAACGTTATATACTATTACGTAATGACGTATAACGCTATATACTATTACGTACTAACGTATAACGTTATAAACTAATACGTAATGACGAATAACGTTATATACTATTACGTACTAACTTATACCGTTATATACTATTTCGCAATGACGTATAACGTTATATACTATTACGCACTAACGTATAACGTTATAAACTAATACGTACTAACGTATAACGTTATAAACTAATACGTAATGACGAATAACGTTATATACTATTACGTACTAACGTATAACGTTATAAACTAATACGTAATGACGTATAACGTTATAAACTAATACGTAATGACGAGTAACGTTATATACTATTACGTACTAACGTATAACGTTATAAACTAATACGTACTAACGTATAACGTTATACACCATTACGTAAAGACGTATAACGTTATATACTAATACGTAATAACGTATAACGTTGTATACTATTACGTACTAACGTATGACGTTATATACTATTACGTACTAACGTATAACGTTATATACTATTACGCAATGACGTATAACGTTATATACTATTACGCACTAACGTATAACGTTATAAACTAATACGTACTAACGTATAACGTTATATACTATTACGTGCTAACGTATAACGTTATATACTTTTTCGTGCTAACGTGTAACGTTATATACTATTACGTAATGACGTATAACGCTATATACTATTACGTACTAACGTGTAACGTTATATAGTATTACGTACTAACGTATAACGTTATACACTATTACGTAAAGACGTATAACGTTATATACTAATACGTAATAACGTATAACGTTATATACTATTATGTACTAACGTATAACGTTATATATTATTACGTAATGACGTATAACGCTATATACTATTACGTACTAACGTATAACGTTATAAACTAATACGTAATGACGAATAACGTAATATACTATTACGTACTAACGTATAACGTTATATACTATTACGCAATGACGTATAACGTTATATACTATTACGCAATGACGTATAACGCTATATACTATTACGTACTAACGTATAACGTTATAAACTATTACGCAATGACGTATAACGTTATATACTATTACGCAATGACGTATAACGCTATATACTATTATGTACTAACGTGTAACGTTATAAACTAATACGTAATGACGTATAACGATATATACTATTACGTAATAACGTGTAACGTTATATACTAATACGTAATAACGTAAAACGTTATATACTATTACGTAATAACGTATAACGTTATATCGTATTACGTGCTAACGTATAACGTTATATACTATTACGTACTAACGTATAACGTTATATACTAATACGTAATAACGTATAACGTTGTATACTATTACGTACTAACGTATAACGTTATATACTATTACGTAATGACGTATAACGTTATATACTTATACGTAATGACGTATATCGTTATATACTATTACGTACTAACGTATAACGTTATATACTATTACGTAATGACGTATAACGCTATATACTATTACGTACTAACGTATAACGTTATAAACTAATACGTAATGACGAATAACGTTATATACTATTACGTACTAACGTATAACGTTATATACTATTACGCAATGACGTATAACGTTATATACTATTACGCACTAACGTATAACGTTATAAACTAATACGTACTAACGTATAACGTTATATACTATTACGTGCTAACGTATAACGTTATATACTATTTCGTGCTAACGTGTAACGTTATATACTATTATGTAATGACGTATAACGCTATATACTATTACGTACTAACGTATAACGTTATAAACTAATACGTAATGACGAATAACGTTATATAGTATTACGTACTAACGTATAACGTTATATACTATTACGTAAAGACGTATAACGTTATATACTCTTACGCAATGACGTATAACGTTATATACTATTACACACTAACGTATAACGTTATAAACTAATACGTACTAACGTATAACGTTATATACTATTACGTGCTAACGTATAACGTTATATACTATTTCGTGCTAACGTGTAACGTTATATACTATTACGTAATGACGTATAACGCTATATACTATTACGTACTAACGTGTAACGTTATATAGTATTACGTACTAACGAATAACGTTATACACTGTTACGTAAAGACGTATAACGTTATATACTAAAACGTAATAACGTATAACGTTATATACTATTACGTACTAACGTATAACGTTATATATTATTACGTACTAACGTATAACGTTATAAACTATTACGCAATGACGTATAACGTTATATACTATTACGCAATGACGTATAACGCTATATACTATTACGTACTAACGTATAACGTTATATACTATTACGTACTAACGTATAACGTTATAAACTATTACGCAATGACGTATAACGTTATATACTATTACGCAATGACGTATAACGCTATATACTATTACGTACTAACGTATAACGTTATAAACTAATACGTAATGACGTATAACGTTATATACTATTACGTACTAACGTATAACGTTATATACTATTACGTACTAACGTATAACGTTATATACTATTACGCAATGACGTATAACGTTATATACTATTACGCACTAACGTATAACGTTATAAACTAATACGTACTAACGTATAATGTTATAACCTAATACGTAATGACGTATAACGTTATAAACTAATACGTAATGACGAGTTACGTTATATACTATTACGTACTAACGTATAACGTTATAAACTAATACGTACTAACGTATAACGTTATACACCATTACGTAAAGACGTATAACGTTATATACTAATACGTAATAACGTATAACGTTGTATACTATTACGTACTAACGTATAACGTTATATACTATTACGTAATGACGTATAACGCTATATACTATTACGTACTATCGTATAACGTTATATACTAATACGTAATGACGAATAACGTTATATAGTATTACGTACTAACGTATAACGTTATATACTATTACGTAAAGACGTATAACGTTATATACTAATACGTAATAACGTACAACGTTATATCTTATTACGTGCTAACGTATAACGTTATATACTATTACGTACTAACGTGTAACGTTGTAAAGTAATACGTAATGACGTATAACGTTATATACTGTTACGTACTAACGTACAACGTCATATACTAATACGTAATGACGTATAACGCTATATACTATTACGTACTAACGTATAACGTTATAAACTAATACGTAATGACGAATAACGTTATATACTATTACGTAATAACGTATAACGTTATATCGTATTACGTGCTAACGTATAACGTTATATACTATTACGTACTAACGTGTAACGTTATATAGTATTACCTGATGACGTATAACGTTATATACTATTACGTACTAACGTATAACGTTATATCCTATTACGTAATAACGTATAACGTTATATACCATTAGGTACTAACGTATAACGTTATATACTATTACGTACTAACATATAACGTTATATACTATTACGTACTAACGTATAATGTTATATACTATTACGTACTAACGTATAACGTTATATACTAATACGTAATGACGTATAACGTTATAAACTAATACGTAATGACGAATAACGTTATGTACTATTACGTACTAACGTATAACGTTATAAACTAATACGTAATGACGAATAACGTTATATAGTATTACGTACTAACGTATAACGTTATATACTATTACGTAAAGACGTATAACGTCATATACTCTTACGCAATGACGTATAACGTTATATACTATTACGCACTAACGTATAACGTTATAAACTAATACGTACTAACGTATAACGTTATATACTATTACGTGCTAACGTATAACGTTATATACTATTTCGTGCTAACGTGTAACGTTATATTCTATTACGAAATGACGTATAACGCTATATACTATTACGTACTAACGTGTAACGTTATATAGTATTACGTACTAACGTATAACGTTATACACTATTACGTAAAGACGTATAACGTTATATACTAATACGTAATAACGTATAACGTTATATACTATTACGTACTAACGTATAACGTTATATATTATTACGTAATGACGTATAAATCTATATACTATAACGTACTAACGTATAACGTTATAAACTAATACGTAATGACGAATAACGTTATATACTATTACGTACTAACGTATAACGTTATATACTATTACGCAATGACGTATAACGTTATATACTATTACGCAATGACGTATAACGCTATATACTATTACGTACTAACGTATAACGTTATAAACTATTACGCAATGACGTATAACGTTATATACTATTACGCAATGACGTATAACGCTATATACTATTACGTACTAACGTATAACGTTATATACTATTACGTACTAACGTATAACGTTATAAACTATTACGCAATGACGTATAACGTTATATACTATTACGAAATGACGTATAACGCTATATACTATTACGTACTAACGTATAACGTTATAAACTAATACGTAATGACGTATAACGTTATATACTATTACGCACTAACGTATAACGTTATAAACTAATACGTACTAACGTATAACGTTATATACTATTACGTGCTAACGTATAACGTTATATACTATTTCGTGCTAACGTATAACGTTATAAACTAATACGTAATGACGAATAACGTTATATAGTATTACGTACTAACGTATAACGTTATATACTATTACGTAAAGACGTATAACGTCATATACTCTTACGCAATGACGTATAACGTTATATACTATTACGCACTAACGTATAACGTTATAAACTAATACGTACTAACGTATAACGTTATATACTATTACGTGCTAACGTATAACGATATACAGGGTGCGCCGTTAGAATTCGGACAGAATTCAATTTGTAGTTCCCACCATATTAGAATTCAGATGTTTGTGCTGATTGACTCTGAAGTTAGTTAAATATGTCAATAAGTCTTCTATAACCTCAAAATGACAGAACTCGTTAAGCAAAACCCGGAATACGATAGAAGAGCGGCGATTATAGAAAGTCTTCGCGCCGGGAGAACGCCGGTCGAAATTATAAAATTCTTTAGCTACCCAAGATCGACGGTAATTTAATTTTGTTGTGGGCAAAACCAAATTTCCAGCAAGTGTTCACGTTTTGAGCGTTGTCTCAAGTGAGGGCGACGTCATGCCTCCGCACTTCTTCCAAAAAGGCGAAAGAATCACAAAGGAGGTTTATTTGGAGGTCCTGAAGACAGTAATAAAGCCGTGGATGGAAATTACGGCTTATGGAAGGCCGTATTTATTTCAACAAGATGGCGCACCTGCTCACACAAGTCATCTTGTTCAAAATTGGCTCTCTGACAATGTGGACATGTTTTGGTCGAAAGATTTCTGGCCTCCTAACAGTCCCGACCTAAACCCATTGGACTATTACGTGTGGGGCGTTATCGAGAGACAAACTAATAAATGCAGGCACCCCAACGTCAACTCCCTACGAGCTGCTATCGAGTCAGAATTCGCGACAATTAAACGCGACCAGTTGAAGTCAGCGTGCTCGCGCTTTAGAGCAAGAATAGAGCAGGTCATAGAGGCAGAGGGTGGTTACATAGAATAAAAGTTCTCAGCAAGGACCCTTTAAATGAGATATAACAACATTTTCATGTGTTTTTGTGTATTGACTTAAATAAACAACTTTCTGCACAAAACTTCTTTTGTCCGGATTCTAACGGCGCACCCTGTACTATTTCGTGCTAACGTGTAACGTTATATTCTATTACGTAATGACGTATAACGCTATATACTATTACGTACTAACGTATAACGTTATAAAATAATACGTAATGACGTATAACGTTATAAACTAATACGTAATGACGAGTTACGTTATATACTATTACGTACTAACGTATAACGTTATACATCATTACGTAAAGACGTATAACGTTATATACTAATACGTAATAACGTATAACGTTGTATACTATTACGTACTAACGTATAACGTTATATACTATTACGTAATGACGTATAACGCTATATACTATTACGTACTATCGTATAACGTTATATACTAATACGTAATGACGAATAACGTTATATAGTATTACGTACTAACGTATAACGTTATATACTATTACGTAAAGACGTATAACGTTATATACTAATACGTAATAACGTACAACGTTATATCTTATTACGTGCTAACGTATAACGTTATATACTATTACGTACTAACGTGTAACGTTGTAAAGTAATACGTAATGACGTATAACGTTATATACTGTTACGTACTAACGTACAACGTCATATACTAATACGTAATGACGTATAACGCTATATACTATTACGTACTAACGTATAACGTTATAAACTAATACGTAATGACGAATAACGTTATATACTATTACGTAATAACGTATAACGTTATATCGTATTACGTGCTAACGTATAACGTTATATACTATTACGTACTAACGTGTAACGTTATATAGTATTACCTGATGACGTATAACGTTATATACTATTACGTACTAACGTATAACGTTATATCCTATTACGTAATAACGTATAACGTTATATACCATTAGGTACTAACGTATAACGTTATATACTATTACGTACTAACGTATAACGTTATATACTATTACGTACTAACGTATAATGTTATATACTATTACGTACTAACGTATAACGTTATATACTAATACGTAATGACGTATAACGTTATAAACTAATACGTAATGACGAATAACGTTATGTACTATTACGTACTAACGTATAACGTTATAAACTAATACGTAATGACGAATAACGTTATATAGTATTACGTACTAACGTATAACGTTATATACTATTACGTAAAGACGTATAACGTCATATACTCTTACGCAATGACGTATAACGTTATATACTATTACGCACTAACGTATAACGTTATAAACTAATACGTACTAACGTATAACGTTATATACTATTACGTGCTAACGTATAACGTTATATACTATTTCGTGCTAACGTGTAACGTTATATTCTATTACGCAATGACGTATAACGCTATATACTATTACGTACTAACGTGTAACGTTATATAGTATTACGTACTAACGTATAACGTTATAAACTAATACGTAATGACGAATAACGTTATATAGTATTACGTACTAACGTATAACGTTATATACTATTACGTAAAGACGTATAACGTCATATACTCTTACGCAATGACGTATAACGTTATATACTATTACGCACTAACGTATAACGTTATAAACTAATACGTACTAACGTATAACGTTATATACTATTACGTGCTAACGTATAACGTTATATACTATTTCGTGCTAACGTGTAACGTTATATTCTATTACGCAATGACGTATAACGCTATATACTATTACGTACTAACGTGTAACGTTATATAGTATTACGTACTAACGTATAACGTTATACACTATTACGTAAAGACGTATAACGTTATATACTAATACGTAATAACGTATAACGTTATATACTATTACGTACTAACGTATAACGTTATATATTATTACGTAATGACGTATAAATCTATATACTATAACGTACTAACGTATAACGTTATAAACTAATACGTAATGACGAATAACGTTATATACTATTACGTACTAACGTATAACGTTATATACTATTACTCAATGACGTATAACGCTATATACTATTACGTACTAACGTATAACGTTATATACTATTACGTACTAACGTATAACGTTATAAACTAATACGTAATGACGAATAACGTTATATACTATTACGTACTAACGTATAACGTTATATACTATTACGCAATGACGTATAACGCTATATACTATTACGTACTAACGTATAACGTTATAAACTATTACGCAATGACGTATAACGTTATATACTATTACGCAATGACGTATAACGCTATATACTATTACGTACTAACGTATAACGTTATATACTATTACGTACTAACGTATAACGTTATAAACTAATACGTAATGACGAATAACGTTATATACTATTACGTACTAACGTATAACGTTATATACTATTACGCAATGACGTATAACGTTATATACTATTACGCACTAACGTATAACGTTATAAACTAATACGTACTAACGTATAACGTTATATACTATTACGTGCTAACGTATAACGATATATACTATTACGTAATAACGTGTAACGTTATATACTAATACGTAATAACGTAAAACGTTATATACTATTACGTAATAACGTATATCGTTATATACTATTACGTACTAACGTATAACGTTATATACTATTACGTAATGACGTATAACGCTATATACTATTACGTACTAACGTATAACGTTATATACTATTACGTAAAGACGTATAACGTCATATACTCTTACGCAATGACGTATAACGTTATATACTATTACGCACTAACGTATAACGTTATAAACTAATACGTACTAACGTATAACGTTATATACTATTACGTGCTAACGTATAACGTTATATACTATTTCGTGCTAACGTGTAACGTTATATTCTATTACGTAATGACGTATAACGCTATATACTATTACGTACTAACGTGTAACGTTATATAGTATTACGTACTAACGTATAACGTTATACACTATTACGTAAAGACGTATAACGTTATATACTAACACGTAATAACGTATAACGTTATATACTATTACGTACTAACGTATAACGTTATATATTATTACGTAATGACGTATAAATCTATATACTATAACGTACTAACGTTTAACGTTATAAACTAATACGTAATGACGAATAACGTTATATACTATTACGTACTAACGTATAACGTTATATACTATTACGCACTAACGTATAACGTTATAAACTAATACGTACTAACGTATAACGTTATATACTATTACGTACTAACGTATAACGTTATAAACTAATACGTAATGACGTATAACGTTATATACTATTACGCACTAACGTATAACGTTATAAACTAATACGTACTAACGTATAACGTTATATACTATTACGTGCTAACGTATAACGTTATATACTATTTCGTGCTAACGTGTAACGTTATATACTATTACGTAATGACGTATAACGCTATAAACTATTACTCAATGACGTATAACGTTATATACTATTACGCAATGACGTATAACGTTATATACTATTACGCACTAACGTATAACGTTATAAACTAATACGTACTAACGTATAACGTTATATACTATTACGTGCTAACGTATAACGTTATATACTATTTCGTGCTAACGTGTAACGTTATATACTATTACGCAATGACGTATAACGCTATATACTATTACGTACTTACGTATAACGTTATATACTATTACGTACTGACGTATAACGTTATAAACTATTACTCAATGACGTATAACGTTATATACTATTACGCAATGACGTATAACGCTATATACTATTACGTACTAACGTATAACGTTATAAACTATTACGCAATGACGTATAACGTTATATACTATTACGCAATGACGTATAACGTTATATACTATTACGTACTAACGTATAACGTTATATACTATTTCGTGCTAACGTGTAACGTTATATTCTATTACGTAATGACGTATAACGCTATATACTATTACGTACTAACGTGTAACGTTATATAGTATTACGCAATGACGTATAACGTTATATACTATTACGCAATGACGTATAACGCTATATACTATTACGTACTAACGTATAACGTTATATACTATTACGTACTGACGTATAACGTTATAAACTATTACTCAATGACGTATAACGTTATATACTATTACGCAATGACGTATAACGTTATATACTATTACGCACTAACGTATAACGTTATAAACTAATACGTACTAACGTATAACGTTATATACTATTACGTGCTAACGTATAACGTTATATACTATTTCGTGCTAACGTGTAACGTTATATACTATTACGCAATGACGTATAACGCTATATACTATTACGTACTTACGTATAACGTTATATACTATTACGTACTGACGTATAACGTTATAAACTATTACTCAATGACGTATAACGTTATATACTATTACGCAATGACGTATAACGCTATATACTATTACGTACTAACGTATAACGTTATAAACTATTACGCAATGACGTATAACGTTATATACTATTACGCAATGACGTATAACGTTATATACTATTACGTACTAACGTATAACGTTATATACTATTACGTAATGACGTATAACGTTATGTACTATTATGTAATGACGTATAAAGTTATTGCGTATTACCCTATAAGGTATAACGTTATATACTATTACGTACTAACGTATAACGTTATATCCTATTACGTAATAACGTATAACGTTATAAACTAATACGTAATGACGTATAACGTTATATACTATTACGTACTAACGTATAACGTTATATACTATTACGTACTAACGTATAATGTTATATACTATTACGTACTAACGTATAACGTTATATACTAATACGTAATGACGTATAACGTTATATAATATTACGTACTAACGTATAACG
The DNA here is from genome assembly GCF_905332965.1 of Bombus pascuorum. Taxonomy (NCBI): domain Eukaryota; kingdom Metazoa; phylum Arthropoda; class Insecta; order Hymenoptera; family Apidae; genus Bombus; species Bombus pascuorum. The sequence continues at coordinate 14,352,005 of NC_083491.1, read as the reverse complement.
TTATATACTATTACGTAAAGACGTATAACGTTATATACTAATACGTAATAACGTACAACGTTATATCTTATTACGTGCTAACGTATAACGTTATATACTATTACGTACTAACGTGTAACGTTGTAAAGTAATACGTAATGACGTATAACGTTATATACTGTTACGTACTAACGTACAACGTCATATACTAATACGTAATGACGTATAACGCTATATACTATTACGTACTAACGTATAACGTTATAAACTAATACGTAATGACGAATAACGTTATATACTATTACGTAATAACGTATAACGTTATATCGTATTACGTGCTAACGTATAACGTTATATACTATTACGTACTAACGTGTAACGTTATATAGTATTACCTGATGACGTATAACGTTATATACTATTACGTACTAACGTATAACGTTATATCCTATTACGTAATAACGTATAACGTTATATACCATTAGGTACTAACGTATAACGTTATATACTATTACGTACTAACGTATAACGTTATATACTATTACGTACTAACGTGTAATGTTATATACTATTACGTACTAACGTATAACGTTATACATATACTAATACGTAATGACGTATAACGTTATAAACTAATACGTAATGACGAATAACGTTATGTACTATTACGTACTAACGTATAACGTTATAAACTAATACGTAATGACGAATAACGTTATATAGTATTACGTACTAACGTATAACGTTATATACTATTACGTAAAGACGTATAACGTCATATACTCTTACGCAATGACGTATAACGTTATATACTATTACGCACTAACGTATAACGTTATAAACTAATACGTACTAACGTATAACGTTATATACTATTACGTGCTAACGTATAACGTTATATACTATTTCGTGCTAACGTGTAACGTTATATTCTATTACGCAATGACGTATAACGCTATATACTATTACGTACTAACGTGTAACGTTATATAGTATTACGTACTAACGTATAACGTTATACACTATTACGTAAAGACGTATAACGTTATATACTAATACGTAATAACGTATAACGTTATATACTATTACGTACTAACGTATAACGTTATATATTATTACGTAATGACGTATAAATCTATATACTATAACGTACTAACGTATAACGTTATAAACTAATACGTAATGACGAATAACGTTATATACTATTACGTACTAACGTATAACGTTATATACTATTACGCAATGACGTATAACGTTATATACTATTACGCAATGACGTATAACGCTATATACTATTACGTACTAACGTATAACGTTATAAACTATTACGCAATGACGTATAACGTTATATACTATTACGCAATGATGTATAACGCTATATACTATTACGTACTAACGTATAACGTTATAAACTATTACGCAATGACGTATAACGTTATATACTATTACGTACTGACGTATAACGTTATAAACTATTACTCAATGACGTATAACGTTATATACTATTACGCAATGACGTATAACGTTATATACTATTACGCACTAACGTATAACGTTATAAACTAATACGTACTAACGTATAACGTTATATACTATTACGTGCTAACGTATAACGTTATATACTATTTCGTGCTAACGTGTAACGTTATATACTATTACGCAATGACGTATAACGCTATATACTATTACGTACTTACGTATAACGTTATATACTATTACGTACTGACGTATAACGTTATAAACTATTACTCAATGACGTATAACGTTATATACTATTACGCAATGACGTATAACGCTATATACTATTACGTACTAACGTATAACGTTATAAACTATTACGCAATGACGTATAACGTTATATACTATTACGCAATGACGTATAACGTTATATACTATTACGTACTAACGTATAACGTTATATACTATTTCGTGCTAACGTGTAACGTTATATTCTATTACGTAATGACGTATAACGCTATATACTATTACGTACTAACGTGTAACGTTATATAGTATTACGCAATGACGTATAACGTTATATACTATTACGCAATGACGTATAACGCTATATACTATTACGTACTAACGTATAACGTTATATACTATTACGTACTGACGTATAACGTTATAAACTATTACTCAATGACGTATAACGTTATATACTATTACGCAATGACGTATAACGTTATATACTATTACGCACTAACGTATAACGTTATAAACTAATACGTACTAACGTATAACGTTATATACTATTACGTGCTAACGTATAACGTTATATACTATTTCGTGCTAACGTGTAACGTTATATACTATTACGCAATGACGTATAACGCTATATACTATTACGTACTTACGTATAACGTTATATACTATTACGTACTGACGTATAACGTTATAAACTATTACTCAATGACGTATAACGTTATATACTATTACGCAATGACGTATAACGCTATATACTATTACGTACTAACGTATAACGTTATAAACTATTACGCAATGACGTATAACGTTATATACTATTACGCAATGACGTATAACGTTATATACTATTACGTACTAACGTATAACGTTATATACTATTACGTAATGACGTATAACGTTATGTACTATTATGTAATGACGTATAAAGTTATTGCGTATTACCCTATAAGGTATAACGTTATATACTATTACGTACTAACGTATAACGTTATATCCTATTACGTAATAACGTATAACGTTATAAACTAATACGTAATGACGTATAACGTTATATACTATTACGTACTAACGTATAACGTTATATACTATTACGTACTAACGTATAATGTTATATACTATTACGTACTAACGTATAACGTTATATACTAATACGTAATGACGTATAACGTTATATAATATTACGTACTAACGTATAACGTTATATACTATTACGTAAAGACGTATAACGTTATATACTAATACGTAATAACGTACAACGTTATATCTTATTACGTGCTAACGTATAACGTTATATACTATTACGTACTAACGTGTAACGTTGTAAAGTAATACGTAATGACGTATAACGTTATATACTGTTACGTACTAACGTACAACGTCATATACTAATACGTAATGACGTATAACGCTATATACTATTACGTACTAACGTATAACGTTATAAACTAATACGTAATGACGAATAACGTTATATACTATTACGTAATAACGTATAACGTTATATCGTATTACGTGCTAACGTATAACGTTATATACTATTACGTACTAACGTGTAACGTTATATAGTATTACCTGATGACGTATAACGTTATATACTATTACGTACTAACGTATAACGTTATATCCTATTACGTAATAACGTATAACGTTATATACCATTAGGTACTAACGTATAACGTTATATACTATTACGTACTAACGTATAACGTTATATACTATTACGTACTAACGTGTAATGTTATATACTATTACGTACTAACGTATAACGTTATACATATACTAATACGTAATGACGTATAACGTTATAAACTAATACGTAATGACGAATAACGTTATGTACTATTACGTACTAACGTATAACGTTATAAACTAATACGTAATGACGAATAACGTTATATAGTATTACGTACTAACGTATAACGTTATATACTATTACGTAAAGACGTATAACGTCATATACTCTTACGCAATGACGTATAACGTTATATACTATTACGCACTAACGTATAACGTTATAAACTAATACGTACTAACGTATAACGTTATATACTATTACGTGCTAACGTATAACGTTATATACTATTTCGTGCTAACGTGTAACGTTATATTCTATTACGCAATGACGTATAACGCTATATACTATTACGTACTAACGTGTAACGTTATATAGTATTACGTACTAACGTATAACGTTATACACTATTACGTAAAGACGTATAACGTTATATACTAATACGTAATAACGTATAACGTTATATACTATTACGTACTAACGTATAACGTTATATATTATTACGTAATGACGTATAAATCTATATACTATAACGTACTAACGTATAACGTTATAAACTAATACGTAATGACGAATAACGTTATATACTATTACGTACTAACGTATAACGTTATATACTATTACGCAATGACGTATAACGTTATATACTATTACGCAATGACGTATAACGCTATATACTATTACGTACTAACGTATAACGTTATAAACTATTACGCAATGACGTATAACGTTATATACTATTACGCAATGACGTATAACGCTATATACTATTACGTACTAACGTATAACGTTATATACTATTACGTACTAACGTATAACGTTATAAACTATTACGCAATGACGTATAACGTTATATACTATTACGCAATGACGTATAACGCTATATACTATTACGTACTAACGTATAACGTTATAAACTAATACGTAATGACGTATAACGTTATATACTATTACGCACTAACGTATAACGTTATAAACTAATACGTACTAACGTATAACGTTATATACTATTACGTGCTAACGTATAACGTTATATACTATTTCGTGCTAACGTGTAACGTTATATACTATTACGTAATGACGTATAACGCTATATACTATTACGTACTAACGTATAACGTTATAAACTAATACGTAATGACGAATAACGTTATATAGTATTACGTACTAACGTATAACGTTATATACTATTACGTAAAGACGTATAACGTCATATACTCTTACGCAATGACGTATAACGTTATATACTATTTCGCACTAACGTATAACGTTATAAACTAATACGTACTAACGTATAACGTTATATACTATTACGTGCTAACGTATAACGTTATATACTATTTCGTGCTAACGTGTAACGTTATATTCTATTACGTAATGACGTATAACGCTATATACTATTACGTACTAACGTGTAACGTTACATAGTATTACGTACTAACGTATAACGTTATACACTATTACGTAAAGACGTATAACGTTATATACTAACACGTAATAACGTATAACGTTATATACTATTACGTACTAACGTATAACGTTATACATTATTACGTAATGACGTATAAATCTATATACTATAACGTACTAACGTATAACGTTATAAACTAATACGTAATGACGAATAACGTTATATACTATTACGTACTAACGTATAACGTTATATACTATTACGCAATGACGTATAACGTTATATACTATTACGCAATGACGTATAACGCTATATACTATTACGTACTAACGTATAACGTTATAAACTATTACGCAATGACGTATAACGTTATATACTATTACGCAATGACGTATAACGTTATATACTATTACGTACTAACGTATAACGTTATATACTATTGCGTAATGACGTATAACGTTATGTACTATTATGTAATGACGTATAAAGTTATTGCGTATTACCTTATAACGTATAACGTTATATCCTATTACGTACTAACGTATAACGTTATATTCTATTACGTACTAACGTGTAACGTTATATAGTATTACCTGATGACGTATAACGTTATATACTATTACGTACTAACGTATAACGTTATATCCTATTACGTAATAACGTATAACGTTATATGCTATTACGTACTAACGTATAACGTTATAAACTAATACGTACTAACGTGTAACGTTATATACTATTACGTAATGAAGTATAACGCTATATACTATTACGTACTAACGTGTAACGTTATATAGTATTACCTGATGACGTATAACGTTATATACTATTACGTACTAACGTATAACGTTATATCCTATTACATAATAACGTATAACGATATAGTATAACGTAATGGCGTATAACGTTATATACTATTACGTAATGACGTATAACGTTATATACTAATACGTAATGACGTATATCGTTATATACTATAATGTAATGACGTATATCGTTATTGAGTATTACCTTATAACGTATAACGTTATATCGTATTACGTGCTAACGTATAACGTTATATACTATTACGTACTAACGTATAACGTTATAAACTAATACGTACTAACGTATAACGTTATATACTATTACGTAATAACGTATAATGTTATATACTATTACGTACTAACGTATAACGTTATATACTAATACGTAATGACGTGTAACGTTATAAACTAATACGTAATGACGAATAACGTTATAAACTAATACGTAATGACGTATAACGTTTTACAATATTACGTAAAGACGTATAACGTTATATACTAATACGTAATAACGTATAACGTTATATACTATTACGTACTAACGTATAGCGTTATATACTATTACGTAATGACGTATAACGCTATATACTATTACGTACTAACGTATAACGTTATAAACTAATACGTAATGATGAATAACGTTATATACTATTACGTACTAACGTATAACGTTATAAACTAATAGGTAATGACGTATAACGTTATATACTATTACGCACTAACGTATAACGTTATAAACTAATACGTACTAACGTGTAACGTTATATACTATTACGTAATGAAGTATAACGCTATATACTATTACGTACTAACGTGTAACGTTATATAGTATTACCTGATGACGTAGAACGTTATATACTATTACGTACTAACGTATAAAGTTATATCCTATTACGTAATAACGTATAACGATATAGTATTACGTAATGGCGTATAACGTTATATACTATTACGTAATGACGTATAACGTTATATACTAATACGTAATGACGTATATCGTTATATACTATAATGTAATGACGTATATCGTTATTGAGTATTACCTTATAACGTATAACGTTATATCGTATTACGTGCTAACGTATAACGTGATATACTAATACGTAATGACGAATAACGTTATATAGTATTACGTACTAACGTATAACGTTATATACTATTACGTAAAGACGTATAACGTTATATACTAATACGTAATAACGTACAACGTTATATCTTATTACGTGCTAACGTATAACGTTATATACTATTACGTACTAACGTGTAACGTTGTAAACTAATACGTAATGACGTATAACGTTATATACTATTACGTACTAACGTACAACGTTATATACTAATACGTAATGACGTATAACGCTATATACTATTACGTACTAACGTATAACGTTATATACTAATATGTAATGACGAATAACGTTATATAGTATTACGTACTAACGTATAACGTTATATACTATTACGTAAAGACGTATAACGTTATATACTAATACGTAATAACGTACAACGTTATATACTAATACGTAATGACGTATAACGCTATATACTATTACGTACTAACGTATAACGTTATAAACTAATACGTAATGACGAATAACGTTATATACTATTACGTAATAACGTATAACGTTATATGGTATTACGTGCTAACGTATAACGTTATATACTATTACGTACTAACGTGTAACGTTATATAGTATTACCTGATGACGTATAACGTTATATACTATTACGTACTAACGTATAACGTTATATCCTATTACGTAATAACGTATAACGTTATATACCATTAGGTACTAACGTATAACGTTATATACTATTACGTACTAACGTATAACGTTATATACTATTACGTACTAACGTATAATGTTATATACTATTACGTAAAGACGTATAACGTCATATACTCTTACGCAATGGCGTATAACGCTATATACTATTACGTACTAACGTGTAACGTTATATAGTATTACGTACTAACGTATAACGTTATACACTATTACGTAAAGACGTATAACGTTATATACTAATACGTAATAACGTATAACGTTATATACTATTACGTACTAACGTATAACGTTATATATTATTACGTAATGACGTATAAATCTATATACTATAACGTACTAACGTATAACGTTATAAACTAATACGTAATGACGAATAACGTTATATACTATTACGTACTAACGTGTAACGTTATATACTATTACGTAATGACGTATAACGTTATATACTATTACGCAATGACGTATAACGCTATATACTATTACGTACTAACGTATAACGTTATAAACTATTACGCAATGACGTATAACGTTATATACTATTACGCAATGACGTATAACGCTATATACTATTACGTACTAACGTATAACGTTATATACTATTACGTACTAACGTATAACGTTATATACTATTACGCAATGACGTATAACGTTATATACTATTACGCAATGACGTATAACGCTATATACTATTACGTACTAACGTATAACGTTATAAACTAATACGTAATGACGTATAACGTTATATACTATTACGCACTAACGTATAACGTTATAAACTAATACGTACTAACGTATAACGTTATATACTATTACGTGCTAACGTATAACGTTATATACTATTGCGTGCTAACGTGTAACGTTAAATACTATTACGTAATGACGTATAACGCTATATACTATTACGTACTAACGTATAACGTTATAAACTAATACGTAATGACGAATAACGTTATATAGTATTACGTACTAACGTATAACGTTATATACTATTACGTAAAGACGTATAACGTCATATACTCTTACGCAATGACGTATAACGTTATATACTATTACGCACTAACGTATAACGTTATATATTATTACGTAATGACGTATAAATCTATATACTATAACGTACTAACGTATAACGTTATAAACTAATACGTAATGACGAATAACGTTATATACTATTACGTACTAACGTATAACGTTATATACTATTACGCAATGACGTATAACGTTATATACTATTACGCAATGACGTATAACGCTATATACTATTACGTACTAACGTATAACGTTATATACTATTACGTACTAACGTATAACGTTATAAACTATTACGCAATGACGTATAACGTTATATACTATTACGCAATGACGTATAACGCTATATACTATTACGTACTAACGTATAACGTTATAAACTAATACGTAATGACGTATAACGTTATATACTATTACTTACTAACGTATAACGTTATATACTATTACGTAATGACGTATAACGTTATGTACTATTATGTAATGACGTATAAAGTTATTGCGTATTACCTTATAACGTATAACGTTATATCCTATTACGTACTAACGTATAACGTTATATTCTATTACGTACTAACGTGTAACGTTATATAGTATTACCTGATGACGTATAACGTTATATACTATTACGTACTAACGTATAACGTTATATCCTATTACGTAATAACGTATAACGTTATATGCTATTACGTACTAACGTATTACGTTATATACTATTACGTACTAACGTATAACGTTATATACTATTACGTACTAACGTATAACGTTATAAACTATTACGCAATGACGTATAACGTTATATACTATTACGCAATGACGTATAACGCTATATACTATTACGTACTGACGTATAACGTTATAAACTATTACGCAATGACGTATAACGTTATATACTATTACGCAATGACGTATAACGCTATATACTATTACGTACTAACGTATAACGTTATAAACTAATACGTAATGACGTATAACGTTATATACTATTACGTAATGACGTATAACGTTATGTACTACTATGTAATGTCGTATAACGTTATTGAGTATTACCTTATAACCTATAACGTTATATCCTATTACGTACTAACGTATAACGTTATATTCTATTACGTACTAACGTGTAACGTTATATAGTATTACCTGATGACGCATAACGTTATATACTAATACGTACTAACGTAGAACGTTATAAAGTAATACGTACTAACGTAGGACGTTATATACTAATACGTACTAACGTATAACGTTATATACTATTACGTACTAACGTATAACGTTATATACTAATACGTAATATCGTATAACGTTATATACTAATACGTAATTTCGTATAACGTTATATACTCTTACGTACTAACGCATAGCGTTATACACTATTACGTAAAGACGTATAACGTTATATACTAATGCGTAATAACGTGTAACGTTATATACTATTACGTACTAACGTATAACGATATATACTATTACGTAATGACGTATAACGCTATATACTATTACGTACTAACGTATAACGTTATAAAATAATACGTAATGACGAATAACGTTATATACTATTACGTACTAACGTATAACGTTATAAACTAATACGTACTAACGTATAACGTTATATACTATTACGTAATAACGTATAATGTTATATACTATTACGTACTAACGTATAACGTTATATACTAATACGTAATGACGTATAACGTTATAAACTATTACGTAATGACGAATAACGTTATAAACTAATACGTAATGACGTATAACGTTATACACTATTACGTAAAGACGCATAACGTTATATACTAATACGTAATAACGTATAACGTTATATACTATTACGTACTAACGTATAGCGTTATATACTATTACGTAATGACGTATAACGCTATATACTATTACGTACTAACGTATAACGTTATATACTAATACGTAATGACGTATAACGTTATAAACTAATACGTAATGACGAATAACGTTATAAACTAATACGTAATGACGTATAACGTTATACACTATTACGTACTAACGTATAGCGTTATATACTATTACGTAATGACGTATAACGCTATATACTATTACGTACTAACGTATAACGTTATAAACTAATACGTAATGACGAATAACGTTATATACTATTACGTACTAACGTATAACGTTATAAACTAATACGTAATGACGTATAACGTTATATACTATTACGCACTAACGTATAACGTTATAAACTAATACGTACTAACGTGTAACGTTATATACTATTACGTAATGAAGAATAACGCTATATACTATTACGTACTAACGTGTAACGTTATATAGTATTACCTGATGACGTATAACGTTATATACTATTACGTACTAACGTATAACGTTATATCCTATTACGTAATAACGTATAACGATATAGTATTACGTAATGGCGTATAACGTTATATACTATTACGTAATGACGTATAACGTTATATACTAATACGTAATGACGTATATCGTTATATACTATAATGTAATGACGTATATCGTTATTGAGTATTACCTTATAACGTATAACGTTATATCGTATTACGTGCTAACGTATAACGTTATATACTATTACGTACTAACGTATAACGTTATAAACTAATACGTCCTAACGTATAACGTTATATACTATTACGTAATAACGTATAATGTTATATACTATTACGTACTAACGTATAACGTTATATACTAATACGTAATGACGTATAACGTTATAAACTAATACGTAATTACGAATAACGTTATAAACTAACACGTAATGACGTATAACGTTATACACTATTACGTAAAGACGTATAACGTTATATACTAATACGTAATAACGTATAACGTTATATACTATTACGTACTAACGTATAGCGTTATATACTATTACGTAATGACGTATAACGCTATATACTATTACGTACTAACGTATAACGTTATAAACTAATACGTAATGACGAATAACGTTATATACTATTACGTACTAACGTATAACGTTATAAACTAATACGTAATGACGTATAACGTTATATACTATTACGCACTAACGTATAACGTTATAAACTAATACGTACTAACGTGTAACGTTATATACTATTACGTAATGAAGTATATCGCTATATACTATTACGTACTAACGTGTAACGTTATATAGTATTACCTGATGACGTATAACGTTATATACTATTACGTACTAACGTATAATGTTATATACTATTACGTAATGACGTATAACGCTATATACTATTACGTACTAACGTATAACGTTATATACTATTACGTACTAACGTATAACGTTATAAACTATTACGTAAAGACGTATAACGTCATATACTCTTACGCAATGACGTATAACGTTATATACTATTACGCAATGACGTATAACGCTATATACTATTACGTACTAACGTATAACGTTATAAACTAATACGTAATGACGTATAACGTTATATACTATTACGTGCTAACGTATAACGTTATATACTATTTCGTGCTAACGTGTAACGTTATATTCTATTACGTAATGACGTATAACGCTATATACTATTACGTACTAACGTGTAACGTTACATAGTATTACGTACTAACGTATAACGTTATAAACTAATACGTACTAACGTATAACGTTATATACTATTACGTAATAACGTATAATGTTATATACTATTACGTACTAACGTATAACGTTATATTCTATTACGTACTAACGTGTAACGTTATATAGTATTACCTGATGACGTATAACGTTATATACTATTACGTACTAACGTATAACGTTATATCCTATTACGTAATAACGTATAACGTTATATGCTATTACGTACTAACGTATAACGTTATATACTATTACGTACTAACGTATAACGTTATATACTATTACGTACTAACGTATAACGTTATAAACTATTACGCAATGACGTATAACGTTATATACTATTACGCAATGACGTATAACGCTATATACTATTACGTACTAACGTATAACGTTATAAACTAATACGTAATGACGTATAACGTTATATACTATTACGTACTAACGTATAACGTTATATTCTATTACGTACTAACGTGTAACGTTATATAGTATTACCTGATGACGCATAACGTTATATACTAATACGTACTAACGTAGAACGTTATAAACTAATACGTACTAACGTAGGACGTTATATACTAATACGTACTAACGTATAACGTTATATACTATTACGTACTTACGTATAACGTAATATACTAATACGTAATATCGTATAACGTTATATACTTATACGTAATTTCGTATAACGTTATATACTCTTACGTACTAACGCATAGCGTTATACACTATTACGTAAAGACGTATAACGTTATATACTAATGCGTAATAACGTATAACGTTATATACTATTACGTACTAACGTATAACGATATATACTATTACGTAATGACGTATAACGCTATATACTATTACGTACTAACGTATAACGTTATAAAATAATACGTAATGACGAATAACGTTATATACTATTACGTACTAACGTATAACGTTATAAACTAATACGTACTAACGTATAACGTTATATACTATTACGTAATAACGTATAATGTTATATACTATTACGTACTAACTTATAACGTTATAAACTAATACGTAATGACGAATAACGTTATATACTATTACGTACTAACGTATAACGTTATAAACTAATACGTAATGACGTATAACGTTATATACTATTACGCACTAACGTATAACGTTATAAACTAATACGTACTAACGTGTAACGTTATATACTATTACGTAATGAAGTATAACGCTATATACTATTACGTACTAACGTGTAACGTTATATAGTATTACCTGATGACGTATAACGTTATATACTATTACGTACTAACGTATAACGTTATATCCTATTACATAATAACGTATAACGATATAGTATAACGTAATGGCGTATAACGTTATATACTATTACGTAATGACGTATAACGTTATATACTAATACGTAATGACGTATATCGTTATATACTATAATGTAATGACGTATATCGTTATTGAGTATTACCTTATAACGTATAACGTTATATCGTATTACGTGCTAACGTATAACGTTATATACTATTACGTACTAACGTATAACGTTATAAACTAATACGTACTAACGTATAACGTTATATACTATTACGTAATAACGTATAATGTTATATACTATTACGTACTAACGTATAACGTTATATACTAATACGTAATGACGTGTAACGTTATAAACTAATACGTAATGACGAATAACGTTATAAACTAATACGTAATGACGTATAACGTTTTACAATATTACGTAAAGACGTATAACGTTATATACTAATACGTAATAACGTATAACGTTATATACTATTACGTACTAACGTATAGCGTTATATACTATTACGTAATGACGTATAACGCTATATACTATTACGTACTAACGTATAACGTTATAAACTAATACGTAATGATGAATAACGTTATATACTATTACGTACTAACGTATAACGTTATAAACTAATAGGTAATGACGTATAACGTTATATACTATTACGCACTAACGTATAACGTTATAAACTAATACGTACTAACGTGTAACGTTATATACTATTACGTAATGAAGTATAACGCTATATACTATTACGTACTAACGTGTAACGTTATATAGTATTACCTGATGACGTAGAACGTTATATACTATTACGTACTAACGTATAAAGTTATATCCTATTACGTAATAACGTATAACGATATAGTATTACGTAATGGCGTATAACGTTATATACTATTACGTAATGACGTATAACGTTATATACTAATACGTAATGACGTATATCGTTATATACTATAATGTAATGACGTATATCGTTATTGAGTATTACCTTATAACGTATAACGTTATATCGTATTACGTGCTAACGTATAACGTGATATACTAATACGTAATGACGAATAACGTTATATAGTATTACGTACTAACGTATAACGTTATATACTATTACGTAAAGACGTATAACGTTATATACTAATACGTAATAACGTACAACGTTATATCTTATTACGTGCTAACGTATAACGTTATATACTATTACGTACTAACGTGTAACGTTGTAAACTAATACGTAATGACGTATAACGTTATATACTATTACGTACTAACGTACAACGTTATATACTAATACGTAATGACGTATAACGCTATATACTATTACGTACTAACGTATAACGTTATATACTAATATGTAATGACGAATAACGTTATATAGTATTACGTACTAACGTATAACGTTATATACTATTACGTAAAGACGTATAACGTTATATACTAATACGTAATAACGTACAACGTTATATACTAATACGTAATGACGTATAACGCTATATACTATTACGTACTAACGTATAACGTTATAAACTAATACGTAATGACGAATAACGTTATATACTATTACGTAATAGGATATAACGTTATACGTTATTACGTGCTAACGTATAACGTTATATACTATTACGTACTAACGTGTAACGTTATATAGTATTACCTGATGACGTATAACGTTATATACTATTACGTACTAACGTATAACGTTATATCCTATTACGTAATAACGTATAACGTTATATACCATTAGGTACTAACGTATAACGTTATATACTATTACGTACTAACGTATAACGTTATATACTATTACGTACTAACGTATAATGTTATATACTATTACGTAAAGACGTATAACGTCATATACTCTTACGCAATGGCGTATAACGCTATATACTATTACGTACTAACGTGTAACGTTATATAGTATTACGTACTAACGTATAACGTTATACACTATTACGTAAAGACGTATAACGTTATATACTAATACGTAATAACGTATAACGTTATATACTATTACGTACTAACGTATAACGTTATATATTATTACGTAATGACGTATAAATCTATATACTATAACGTACTAACGTATAACGTTATAAACTAATACGTAATGACGAATAACGTTATATACTATTACGTACTAACGTATAACGTTATATACTATTACGTAATGACGTATAACGTTATATACTATTACGCAATGACGTATAACGCTATATACTATTACGTACTAACGTATAACGTTATAAACTATTACGCAATGACGTATAACGTTATATACTATTACGCAATGACGTATAACGCTATATACTATTACGTACTAACGTATAACGTTATATACTATTACGTACTAACGTATAACGTTATAAACTATTACGCAATGACGTATAACGTTATATACTATTACGCAATGACGTATAACGCTATATACTATTACGTACTAACGTATAACGTTATAAACTAATACGTAATGACGTATAACGTTATATACTATTACGTACTAACGTATAACGTTATAAACTAATACGTACTAACGTATAACGTTATATACTATTACGTACTAACGTATAACGTTATATACTATTTCGTGCTAACGTGTAACGTTATATACTATTACGTAATGACGTATAACGCTATATACTATTACGTACTAACGTATAACGTTATAAACTAATACGTAATGACGAATAACGTTATATAGTATTACGTACTAACGTATAACGTTATATACTATTACGTAAAGACGTATAACGTCATATACTCTTACGCAATGACGTATAACGTTATATACTATTACGCACTAACGTATAACGTTATATATTATTACGTAATGACGTATAAATCTATATACTATAACGTACTAACGTATAACGTTATAAACTAATACGTAATGACGAATAACGTTATATACTATTACGTACTAACGTATAACGTTATATACTATTACGTAATGACGTATAACGTTATATACTATTACGCAATGACGTATAACGCTATATACTATTACGTACTAACGTATAACGTTATATACTATTACGTACTAACGTATAACGTTATAAACTATTACGCAATGACGTATAACGTTATATACTATTACGCAATGACGTATAACGCTATATACTATTACGTACTAACGTATAACGTTATAAACTAATACGTAATGACGTATAACGTTATATACTATTACTTACTAACGTATAACGTTATATACTATTACGTAATGACGTATAACGTTATGTACTATTATGTAATGACGTATAAAGTTATTGCGTATTACCTTATAACGTATAACGTTATATCCTATTACGTACTAACGTATAACGTTATATTCTATTACGTACTAACGTGTAACGTTATATAGTATTACCTGATGACGTATAACGTTATATACTATTACGTAATAACGTATAACGTTATATCCTATTACGTAATAACGTATAACGTTATATGCTATTACGTACTAACGTATTACGTTATATACTATTACGTACTAACGTATAACGTTATATACTATTACGTACTAACGTATAACGTTATAAACTATTACGCAATGACGTATAACGTTATATACTATTACGCAATGACGTATAACGCTATATACTATTACGTACTAACGTATAACGTTATAAACTAATACGTAATGACGTATAACGTTATATACTATTACGTACTAACGTATAACGTTATATACTATTACGTACTAACGTATAATGTTATATACTATTACGTACTAACGTATAACGTTATATACTAATACGTAATGACGTATAACGTTATATACTATTACGTACTAACGTATAACGTTATATACTATTACGTAAAGACGTATAACGTTATATACTAATACGTAATAACGTATAACGTTATATCGTATTACGTGCTAACGTATAACGTTATATACTATTACGTACTAACGTATAACGTTATATACTATTACGTAATGACGTATAACGTTATGTACTACTATGTAATGTCGTATAACGTTATTGAGTATTACCTTATAACCTATAACGTTATATCCTATTACGTACTAACGTATAACGTTATATTCTATTACGTACTAACGTGTAACGTTATATAGTATTACCTGATGACGCATAACGTTATATACTAATACGTAATAACGTAGAACGTTATAAAGTAATACGTACTAACGTAGGACGTTATATACTAATACGTACTAACGTATAACGTTATATACTATTACGTACTAACGTATAACGTTATATACTAATACGTAATATCGTATAACGTTATATACTAATACGTAATTTCGTATAACGTTATATACTCTTACGTACTAACGCATAGCGTTATACACTATTACGTAAAGACGTATAACGTTATATACTAATGCGTAATAACGTGTAACGTTATATACTATTACGTACTAACGTATAACGATATATACTATTACGTAATGACGTATAACGCTATATACTATTACGTACTAACGTATAACGTTATAAATTAATACGTAATGACGAATAACGTTATATACTATTACGTACTAACGTATAACGTTATAAACTAATACGTACTAACGTATAACGTTATATACTATTACGTAATAACGTATAATGTTATATACTATTACGTACTAACGTATAACGTTATATACTAATACGTAATGACGTATAACGTTATAAACTATTACGTAATGACGAATAACGTTATAAACTAATACGTAATGACGTATAACGTTATACACTATTACGTAAAGACGCATAACGTTATATACTAATACGTAATAACGTATAACGTTATATACTATTACGTACTAACGTATAGCGTTATATACTATTACGTAATGACGTATAACGCTATATACTATTACGTACTAACGTATAACGTTATATACTAATACGTAATGACGTATAACGTTATAAACTAATACGTAATGACGAATAACGTTATAAACTAATACGTAATGACGTGTAACGTTATATTCTATTACGTAATGACGTATAACGCTATATACTATTACGTACTAACGTGTAACGTTACATAGTATTACGTACTAACGTATAACGTTATAAACTAATACGTACTAACGTATAACGTTATATACTATTACGTAATAACGTATAATGTTATATACTATTACGTACTAACGTATAACGTTATATTCTATTACGTACTAACGTGTAACGTTATATAGTATTACCTGATGACGTATAATGTTATATACTATTACGTACTAACGTATAACGTTATATCCTATTACGTAATAACGTATAACGTTATATGCTATTACGTACTAACGTATAACGTTATATACTATTACGTACTAACGTATAACGTTATATACTATTACGTACTAACGTATAACGTTATAAACTATTACGCAATGACGTATAACGTTATATACTATTACGCAATGACGTATAACGCTATATACTATTACGTACTAACGTATAACGTTATAAACTAATACGTAATGACGTATAACGTTATATACTATTACGTACTAACGTATAACGTTATATTCTATTACGTACTAACGTGTAACGTTATATAGTATTACCTGATGACGCATAACGTTATATACTAATACGTACTAACGTAGAACGTTATAAACTAATACGTACTAACGTAGGACGTTATATACTAATACGTACTAACGTATAACGTTATATACTATTACGTACTTACGTATAACGTAATATACTAATACGTAATATCGTATAACGTTATATACTTATACGTAATTTCGTATAACGTTATATACTCTTACGTACTAACGCATAGCGTTATACACTATTACGTAAAGACGTATAACGTTATATACTAATGCGTAATAACGTATAACGTTATATACTATTACGTACTAACGTATAACGATATATACTATTACGTAATGACGTATAACGCTATATACTATTACGTACTAACGTATAACGTTATAAAATAATACGTAATGACGAATAACGTTATATACTATTACGTACTAACGTATTACGTTATAAACTAATACGTACTAACGTATAACGTTATATACTATTACGTAATAACGTATAATGTTATATACTATTACGTACTAACTTATAACGTTATAAACTAATACGTAATGACGAATAACGTTATATACTATTACGTACTAACGTATAACGTTATAAACTAATACGTAATGACGTATAACGTTATATACTATTACGCACTAACGTATAACGTTATAAACTAATACGTACTAACGTGTAACGTTATATACTATTACGTAATGAAGTATAACGCTATATACTATTACGTACTAACGTGTAACGTTATATAGTATTACCTGATGACGTATAACGTTATATACTATTACGTACTAACGTATAACGTTATATCCTATTACATAATAACGTATAACGATATAGTATAACGTAATGGCGTATAACGTTATATACTATTACGTAATGACGTATAACGTTATATACTAATACGTAATGACGTATATCGTTATATACTATAATGTAATGACGTATATCGTTATTGAGTATTACCTTATAACGTATAACGTTATATCGTATTACGTGCTAACGTATAACGTTATATACTATTACGTACTAACGTATAACGTTATAAACTAATACGTACTAACGTATAACGTTATATACTATTACGTAATAACGTATAATGTTATATACTATTACGTACTAACGTATAACGTTATATACTAATACGTAATGACGTGTAACGTTATAAACTAATACGTAATGACGAATAACGTTATAAACTAATACGTAATGACGTATAACGTTTTACAATATTACGTAAAGACGTATAACGTTATATACTAATACGTAATAACGTATAACGTTATATACTATTACGTACTAACGTATAGCGTTATATACTATTACGTAATGACGTATAACGCTATATACTATTACGTACTAACGTATAACGTTATAAACTAATACGTAATGATGAATAACGTTATATACTATTACGTACTAACGTATAACGTTATAAACTAATAGGTAATGACGTATAACGTTATATACTATTACGCACTAACGTATAACGTTATAAACTAATACGTACTAACGTGTAACGTTATATACTATTACGTAATGAAGTATAACGCTATATACTATTACGTACTAACGTGTAACGTTATATAGTATTACCTGATGACGTAGAACGTTATATACTATTACGTACTAACGTATAAAGTTATATCCTATTACGTAATAACGTATAACGATATAGTATTACGTAATGGCGTATAACGTTATATACTATTACGTAATGACGTATAACGTTATATACTAATACGTAATGACGTATATCGTTATATACTATAATGTAATGACGTATATCGTTATTGAGTATTACCTTATAACGTATAACGTTATATCGTATTACGTGCTAACGTATAACGTGATATACTAATACGTAATGACGAATAACGTTATATAGTATTACGTACTAACGTATAACGTTATATACTATTACGTAAAGACGTATAACGTTATATACTAATACGTAATAACGTACAACGTTATATCTTATTACGTGCTAACGTATAACGTTATATACTATTACGTACTAACGTGTAACGTTGTAAACTAATACGTAATGACGTATAACGTTATATACTATTACGTACTAACGTACAACGTTATATACTAATACGTAATGACGTATAACGCTATATACTATTACGTACTAACGTATAACGTTATATACTAATATGTAATGACGAATAACGTTATATAGTATTACGTACTAACGTATAACGTTATATACTATTACGTAAAGACGTATAACGTTATATACTAATACGTAATAACGTACAACGTTATATACTAATACGTAATGACGTATAACGCTATATACTATTACGTACTAACGTATAACGTTATAAACTAATACGTAATGACGAATAACGTTATATACTATTACGTAATAACGTATAACGTTATATGGTATTACGTGCTAACGTATAACGTTATATACTATTACGTACTAACGTGTAACGTTATATAGTATTACCTGATGACGTATAACGTTATATACTATTACGTACTAACGTATAACGTTATATCCTATTACGTAATAACGTATAACGTTATATACCATTAGGTACTAACGTATAACGTTATATACTATTACGTACTAACGTATAACGTTATATACTATTACGTACTAACGTATAATGTTATATACTATTACGTAAAGACGTATAACGTCATATACTCTTACGCAATGGCGTATAACGCTATATACTATTACGTACTAACGTGTAACGTTATATAGTATTACGTACTAACGTATAACGTTATACACTATTTCGTAAAGACGTATAACGTTATATACTAATACGTAATAACGTATAACGTTATATACTATTACGTACTAACGTATAACGTTATATATTATTACGTAATGACGTATAAATCTATATACTATAACGTACTAACGTATAACGTTATAAACTAATACGTAATGACGAATAACGTTATATACTATTACGTACTAACGTATAACGTTATATACTATTACGCAATGACGTATAACGTTATATACTATTACGCAATGACGTATAACGCTATATACTATTACGTACTAACGTATAACGTTATAAACTATTACGCAATGACGTATAACGTTATATACTATTACGCAATGACGTATAACGCTATATACTATTACGTACTAACGTATAACGTTATATACTATTACGTACTAACGTATAACGTTATAAACTATTACGCAATGACGTATAACGTTATATACTATTACGCAATGACGTATAACGCTATATACTATTACGTACTAACGTATAACGTTATAAACTAATACGTAATGACGTATAACGTTATATACTATTACGCACTAACGTATAACGTTATAAACTAATACGTACTAACGTATAACGTTATATACTATTACGTGCTAACGTATAACGTTATATACTATTTCGTGCTAACGTGTAACGTTATATACTATTACGTAATGACGTATAACGCTATATACTATTACGTACTAACGTATAACGTTATAAACTAATACGTAATGACGAATAACGTTATATAGTATTACGTACTAACGTATAACGTTATATACTATTACGTAAAGACGTATAACGTCATATACTCTTACGCAATGACGTATAACGTTATATACTATTACGCACTAACGTATAACGTTATATATTATTACGTAATGACGTATAAATCTATATACTATAACGTACTAACGTATAACGTTATAAACTAATACGTAATGACGAATAACGTTATATACTATTACGTACTAACGTATAACGTTATATACTATTACGCAATGACGTATAACGTTATATACTATTACGCAATGACGTATAACGCTATATACTATTACGTACTAACGTATAACGTTATATACTATTACGTACTAACGTATAACGTTATAAACTATTACGCAATGACGTATAACGTTATATACTATTACGCAATGACGTATAACGCTATATACTATTACGTACTAACGTATAACGTTATAAACTAATACGTAATGACGTATAACGTTATATACTATTACTTACTAACGTATAACGTTATATACTATTACGTAATGACGTATAACGTTATGTACTATTATGTAATGACGTATAAAGTTATTGCGTATTACCTTATAACGTATAACGTTATATCCTATTACGTACTAACGTATAACGTTATATTCTATTACGTACTAACGTGTAACGTTATATAGTATTACCTGATGACGTATAACGTTATATACTATTACGTACTAACGTATAACGTTATATCCTATTACGTAATAACGTATAACGTTATATGCTATTACGTACTAACGTATTACGTTATATACTATTACGTACTAACGTATAACGTTATATACTATTACGTACTAACGTATAACGTTATAAACTATTACGCAATGACGTATAACGTTATATACTATTACGCAATGACGTATAACGCTATATACTATTACGTACTAACGTATAACGTTATAAACTAATACGTAATGACGTATAACGTTATATACTATTACGTACTAACGTATAACGTTATATACTATTACGTACTAACGTATAATGTTATATACTATTACGTACTAACGTATAACGTTATATACTAATACGTAATGACGTATAACGTTATATACTATTACGTACTAACGTATAACGTTATATACTATTACGTAAAGACGTATAACGTTATATACTAATACGTAATAACGTATAACGTTATATCGTATTACGTGCTAACGTATAACGTTATATACTATTACGTACTAACGTATAACGTTATATACTATTACGTAATGACGTATAACGTTATGTACTACTATGTAATGTCGTATAACGTTATTGAGTATTACCTTATAACCTATAACGTTATATCCTATTACGTACTAACGTATAACGTTATATTCTATTACGTACTAACGTGTAACGTTATATAGTATTACCTGATGACGCATAACGTTATATACTAATACGTACTAACGTAGAACGTTATAAAGTAATACGTACTAACGTAGGACGTTATATACTAATACGTACTAACGTATAACGTTATATACTATTACGTACTAACGTATAACGTTATATACTAATACGTAATATCGTATAACGTTATATACTAATACGTAATTTCGTATAACGTTATATACTCTTACGTACTAACGCATAGCGTTATACACTATTACGTAAAGACGTATAACGTTATATACTAATGCGTAATAACGTGTAACGTTATATACTATTACGTACTAACGTATAACGATATATACTATTACGTAATGACGTATAACGCTATATACTATTACGTACTAACGTATAACGTTATAAATTAATACGTAATGACGAATAACGTTATATACTATTACGTACTAACGTATAACGTTATAAACTAATACGTACTAACGTATAACGTTATATACTATTACGTAATAACGTATAATGTTATATACTATTACGTACTAACGTATAACGTTATATACTAATACGTAATGACGTATAACGTTATAAACTATTACGTAATGACGAATAACGTTATATACTAATACGTAATGACGTATAACGTTATACACTATTACGTAAAGACGCATAACGTTATATACTAATACGTAATAACGTATAACGTTATATACTATTACGTACTAACGTATAGCGTTATATACTATTACGTAATGACGTATAACGCTATATACTATTACGTACTAACGTATAACGTTATATACTAATACGTAATGACGTATAACGTTATAAACTAATACGTAATGACGAATAACGTTATAAACTAATACGTAATGACGTATAACGTTATACACTATTACGTACTAACGTATAGCGTTATATACTATTACGTAATGACGTATAACGCTATATACTATTACGTACTAACGTATAACGTTATAAACTAATACGTAATGACGAATAACGTTATATACTATTACGTACTAACGTATAACGTTATAAACTAATACGTAATGACGTATAACGTTATATACTATTACGCACTAACGTATAACGTTATAAACTAATACGTACTAACGTGTAACGTTATATACTATTACGTAATGAAGAATAACGCTATATACTATTACGTACTAACGTGTAACGTTATATAGTATTACCTGATGACGTATAACGTTATATACTATTACGTACTAACGTATAACGTTATATCCTATTACGTAATAACGTATAACGATATAGTATTACGTAATGGCGTATAACGTTATATACTATTACGTAATGACGTATAACGTTATATACTAATACGTAATGACGTATATCGTTATATACTATAATGTAATGACGTATATCGTTATTGAGTATTACCTTATAACGTATAACGTTATATCGTATTACGTGCTAACGTATAACGTTATATACTATTACGTACTAACGTATAACGTTATAAACTAATACGTCCTAACGTATAACGTTATATACTATTACGTAATAACGTATAATGTTATATACTATTACGTACTAACGTATAACGTTATATACTAATACGTAATGACGTATAACGTTATAAACTAATACGTAATTACGAATAACGTTATAAACTAATACGTAATGACGTATAACGTTATACACTATTACGTAAAGACGTATAACGTTATATACTAATACGTAATAACGTATAACGTTATATACTATTACGTACTAACGTATAGCGTTATATACTATTACGTAATGACGTATAACGCTATATACTATTACGTACTAACGTATAACGTTATAAACTAATACGTAATGACGAATAACGTTATATACTATTACGTACTAACGTATAACGTTATAAACTAATACGTAATGACGTATAACGTTATATACTATTACGCACTAACGTATAACGTTATAAACTAATACGTACTAACGTGTAACGTTATATACTATTACGTAATGAAGTATATCGCTATATACTATTACGTACTAACGTGTAACGTTATATAGTATTACCTGATGACGTATAACGTTATATACTATTACGTACTAACGTATAATGTTATATACTATTACGTACTAACGTATAACGTTATATACTAATACGTAATGACGTATAACGTTATAAACTAATACGTAATGACGAATAACGTTATGTACTATTACGTACTAACGTATAACGTTATAAACTAATACGTAATGACGAATAACGTTATATAGTATTACGTACTAACGTATAACGTTATATACTATTACGTAAAGACGTATAACGTCATATACTCTTACGCAATGACGTATAACGTTATATACTATTACGCACTAACGTATAACGTTATAAACTAATACGTACTAACGTATAACGTTATATACTATTACGTGCTAACGTATAACGTTATATACTATTTCGTGCTAACGTGTAACGTTATATTCTATTACGTAATGACGTATAACGCTATATACTATTACGTACTAACGTGTAACGTTATATAGTATTACGTACTAACGTATAACGTTATACACTATTACGTAAAGACGTATAACGTTATATACTAATACGTAATAACGTATAACGTTATATACTATTACGTACTAACGTATAACGTTATATACTATTACGCAATGACGTATAACGTTATATACTATTACGCAATGACGTATAACGCTATATACTATTACGTACTAACGTATAACGTTATAAACTATTACGCAATGACGTATAACGTTATATACTATTACGCAATGACGTATAACGCTATATACTATTACGTACTAACGTATAACGTTATATACTATTACGTACTAACGTATAACGTTATAAACTATTACGCAATGACGTATAACGTTATATACTATTACGTAATGACGTATATCGTTATAAACTAATACGTACTAACGTGTAACGTTATATACTATTACGTAATGAAGAATAACGCTATATACTATTACGTACTAACGTGTAACGTTATATAGTATTACCTGATGACGTATAACGTTATATACTATTACGTACTAACGTATAACGTTATATCCTATTACGTAATAACGTATAACGATATAGTATTACGTAATGGCGTATAACGTTATATACTATTACGTAATGACGTATAACGTTATATACTAATACGTAATGACGTATATCGTTATATACTATAATGTAATGACGTATATCGTTATTGAGTATTACCTTATAACGTATAACGTTATATCGTATTACGTGCTAACGTATAACGTTATATACTATTACGTACTAACGTATAACGTTATAAACTAATACGTCCTAACGTATAACGTTATATACTATTACGTAATAACGTATAATGTTATATACTATTACGTACTAACGTATAACGTTATATACTTATACGTAATGACGTATATCGTTATATACTATAATGTAATGACGTATATCGTTATTGAGTATTACCTTATAACGTATAACGTTATATCGTATTACGTGCTAACGTATAACGTTATATACTATTACGTACTAACGTATAACGTTATAAACTATTACGTACTAACGTATAACGTTATATCCTATTACGTAATAACGTATAACGATATAGTATTACGTAATGGCGTATAACGTTATATACTATTACGTAATGACGTATAACGTTATATACTAATACGTAATGACGTATATCGTTATATACTATAATGTAATGACGTATATCGTTATTGAGTATTACCTTATAACGTATAACGTTATATCGTATTACGTGCTAACGTATAACGTTATATACTATTACGTACTAACGTATAACGTTATAAACTAATACGTCCTAACGTATAACGTTATATACTATTACGTAATAACGTATAATGTTATATACTATTACGTACTAACGTATAACGTTATATACTAATACGTAATGACGTATAACGTTATAAACTAATACGTAATGACGAATAACGTTATAAACTAATACGTAATGACGTATAACGTTATACACTATTACGTAAAGACGTATAACGTTATATACTAATACGTAATAACGTATAACGTTATATACTATTACGTACTAACGTATAGCGTTATATACTATTACGTAATGACGTATAACGCTATATACTATTACGTACTAACGTATAACGTTATAAACTAATACGTAATGACGAATAACGTTATATACTATTACGTACTAACGTATAACGTTATAAACTAATACGTAATGACGTATAACGTTATATACTATTACGCACTAACGTATAACGTTATAAACTAATACGTACTAACGTGTAACGTTATATACTATTACGTAATGAAGTATATCGCTATATACTATTACGTACTCACGTGTAACGTTATATAGTATTACCTGATAACGTATAACGTTATATACTATTACGTACTTACGTATAAAGTTATATCCTATTACGTAATAACGTATAACGATATAGTATTACGTAATGGCGTATAACGTTATATACTATTACGTAATGACGTATAACGTTATATACTAATACGTAATGACGTATATCGTTATATACTATAATGTAATGACGTATATCGTTATTGAGTATTACCTTATAACGTATAACGTTATATCGTATTACGTGCGAACGTATAACGTTATATACTATTACGTACTAACGTATAATGTTATATACTATTACGTACTAACGTATAACGTTATATACTAATACGTAATGACGTATAACGTTATAAACTAATACGTAATGACGAATAACGTTATGTACTATTACGTACTAACGTATAACGTTATAAACTAATACGTAATGACGAATAACGTTATATAGTATTACGTACTAACGTATAACGTTATATACTATTACGTAAAGACGTATAACGTCATATACTCTTACGCAATGACGTATAACGTTATATACTATTACGCACTAACGTATAACGTTATAAACTAATACGTACTAACGTATAACGTTATATACTATTACGTGCTAACGTATAACGTTATATACTATTTCGTGCTAACGTGTAACGTTATATTCTATTACGTAATGACGTATAACGCTATATACTATTACGTACTAACGTGTAACGTTATATAGTATTACGTACTAACGTATAACGTTATACACTATTACGTAAAGACGTATAACGTTATATACTAATACGTAATAACGTATAACGTTATATACTATTACGTACTAACGTATAACGTTATATATTATTACGTAATGACGTATAAATCTATATACTATAACGTACTAACGTATAACGTTATAAACTAATACGTAATGACGAATAACGTTATATACTATTACGTACTAACGTATAACGTTATATACTATTACGCAATGACGTATAACGTTATATACTATTACGCAATGACGTATAACGCTATATACTATTACGTACTAACGTATAACGTTATAAACTATTACGCAATGACGTATAACGTTATATACTATTACGCAATGACGTATAACGCTATATACTATTACGTACTAACGTATAACGTTATATACTATTACGTACTAACGTATAACGTTATAAACTATTACGCAATGACGTATAACGTTATATACTATTACGTAATGACGTATATCGTTATAAACTAATACGTACTAACGTGTAACGTTATATACTATTACGTAATGAAGAATAACGCTATATACTATTACGTACTAACGTGTAACGTTATATAGTATTACCTGATGACGTATAACGTTATATACTATTACGTACTAACGTATAACGTTATATCCTATTACGTAATAACGTATAACGATATAGTATTACGTAATGGCGTATAACGTTATATACTATTACGTAATGACGTATAACGTTATATACTAATACGTAATGACGTATATCGTTATATACTATAATGTAATGACGTATATCGTTATTGAGTATTACCTTATAACGTATAACGTTATATCGTATTACGTGCTAACGTATAACGTTATATACTATTACGTACTAACGTATAACGTTATAAACTAATACGTCCTAACGTATAACGTTATATACTATTACGTAATAACGTATAATGTTATATACTATTACGTACTAACGTATAACGTTATATACTAATACGTAATGACGTATAACGTTATAAACTAATACGTAATGACGAATAACGTTATAAACTAATACGTAATGACGTATAACGTTATACACTATTACGTAAAGACGTATAACGTTATATACTAATACGTAATAACGTATAACGTTATATACTATTACGTACTAACGTATAGCGTTATATACTATTACGTAATGACGTATAACGCTATATACTATTACGTAATAACGTATAACGTTATAAACTAATACGTAATGACGAATAACGTTATATACTATTACGTACTAACGTATAACGTTATAAACTAATACGTAATGACGTATAACGTTATATACTATTACGCACTAACGTATAACGTTATAAACTAATACGTACTAACGTGTAACGTTATATACTATTACGTAATGAAGTATATCGCTATATACTATTACGTACTAACGTGTAACGTTATATAGTATTACCTGATGACGTATAACGTTATATAATATTACGTACTAACGTATAAAGTTATATCCTATTACGTAATAACGTATAACGATATAGTATTACGTAATGGCGTATAACGTTATATACTATTACGTAATGACGTATAACGTTATGTACTACTATGTAATGACGTATAACGTTATTGCGTATTACCTTATAACGTATAACGTTATATCCTATTACGTACTAACGGATAACGTTATATTCTATTACGTCCTAACGTGTAACGTTATATAGTATTACCTGATGACGTATAACGTTATATACTATTACGTACTAACGTATAACGTTATATCCTATTACGTAATAACGTATAACGTTATATACTATTACGTACTAACGTATAACGTTATATACTATTACGTACTAACGTATAACGTTATATTCTATTACGTACTAACGTGTAACGTTATATAGTATTACCTGATGACGTATATCGTTATATACTAATACGCACTAACGTAGAACGTTATAAACTAATACGTTCTAACGTATGACGTTATATACTAATACGTACTAACGTATAACGTTATATATTATTACGTACTAACATATAACGTTATATACTAATACGTAATATCGTATAACGTTATATACTAATACGTAATATCGTATAACGTTATATACTCTTACGTACTAACGTATAACTTTATATACTATTACGTAATGTCGTATAACGCTATATAATATTACGTACTAACGTATAACGTTATATACTATTACGTACTAACGTATAACGTTATACACTATTACGTAAAGACGTATAACGTTATATACTAATACGTAATAACGTATAACGTTATATCCTATTACGTACTAACGTATAACGTTATATTCTATTACGTACTAACGTGTAACGTTATATAGTATTACCTGATGACGTATAACGTTATATACTATTACGTACTAACGTATAACTTTATATACTATTACGTAATGTCGTATAACGCTATATAATATTACGTACTAACGTATAACGTTATAAAATAATACGTAATGACGAATAACGTTATATACTTTTACGTACTAACGTATAACGTTATATGCTATTACGTAAAGACGTATAACGTTATATACTAATACGTAATAACGTATAACGTTATATACTAATACGTGATATCGTATAACGTTATATACTATTACGTACTAACGTATAACGTTATACACTATTACGTAAAGACGTATAACGTTATATGCTAATACGTAATAACGTATAACGTTGTATACTATTACGTACTAACGTATAACGTTATATACTATTACGTAATGACGTATAACGCTATATACTATTGCGTACTAACGTATAACGTTATAAACTAATACGTAATGACGAATAACGTTATATACTATTACGTACTAACGTATAACGTTATATACTATTACGTAAAGACGTATAACGTTATATACTAATAAGTAATAACATACAACGTTATATCGTATTACGTGCTAACGTATAACGTTATATACTATTAGGTACTAACGTATAACGATATATACTATTACGTAATGACGTATAACGTTATATACTATTACGTACTAACGTATAGCGTTATATACTATTACGTAATGACGTATAACGCTATATACTATTACGTACTAACGTATAACGTTATAAACTAATACGTAATGACGAATAACGTTATATACTATTACGTAATGAAGTATAACGCTATATACTATTACGTACTAACGTGTAACGTTATATAGTATTACCTGATGACGTATAACGTTATATACTATTACGTACTAACGTATAACGTTATATCCTATTACGTAATAACGTATAACGATATAGTATTACGTAATGGCGTATAACGTTATATACTATTACGTAATGACGTATAACGTTATATACTAATACGTAATGACGTATATCGTTATATACTATAATGTAATGACGTATATCGTTATTGAGTATTACCTTATAACGTATAACGTTATATCGTATTACGTGCTAACGTATAACGTTATATACTATTACGTACTAACGTATAACGTTATAAACTAATACGTACTAACGTATAACGTTATATACTATTACGTACTAACGTATAACGTTATAAACTAATACGTACTAACGTATAACGTTATATACTATTACGTAATAACGTATAATGTTATATACTATTACGTACTAACGTATAACGCTATATACTAATACGTAATGACGTATAACGTTATAAACTAATACGTAATGACGAATAACGTTATAAACTAATACGTAATGACGTATAACGTTATACACTATTACGTAAAGACGTATAACGTTATATACTAATACGTAATAACGTATAACGTTATATACTATTACGTACTAACGTATAGCGTTATATACTATTACGTAACGACGTATAACGCTATATACTATTACGTACTAACGTATAACGTTATAAACTAATACGTAATGACGAATAACGTTATATACTATTACGTACTAACGTATAACGTTATAAACTAATAGGTAATGACGTATAACGTTATATACTATTACGCACTAACGTATAACGTTATAAACTAATACGTACTAACGTGTAACGTTATATACTATTACGTAATGAAGTATAACGCTATATACTATTACGTACTAACGTGTAACGTTATATAGTATTACCTGATGACGTATAACGTTATATACTATTACGTACTAACGTATAAAGTTATATCCTATTACGTAATAACGTATAACGATATAGTATTACGTAATGGCGTATAACGTTATATACTATTACGTAATGACGTATAACGTTATATACTAATACGTAATGACGTATATCGTTATATACTATAATGTAATGACGTATATCGTTATTGAGTATTACCTTATAACGTATAACGTTATATCGTATTACGTGCTAACGTATAACGTTATATACTAATACGTAATGACGAATAAAGTTATATAGTATTACGTACTAACGTATAACGTTATATACCATTACGTAAAGACGTATAACGTTATATACTAATACGTAATAACGTACAACGTTATATCTTATTACGTGCTAACGTATAACGTTATATACTATTACGTACTAACGTGTAACGTTGTAAACTAATACGTAATGACGTATAACGTTATATACTATTACGTACTAACGTACAACGTTATATACTAATACGTAATGACGTATAACGCTATATACTATTACGTACTAACGTATAACGTTATAAACTAATACGTAATGAAGAATAACGTTATATACTATTACGTAATAACGTATAACGTTATATCGTATTACGTGCTAACGTATAACGTTATATACTATTACGTACTAACGTGTAACGTTATATAGTATTACCTGATGACGTATAACGTTATATACTATTACGTACTAACGTATAACGTTATATCCTATTACGTAATAACGTATAACGTTATATACCATTAGGTACTAACGTATAACGTTATATACTATTACGTACTAACGTATAACGTTATAAACTAATACGTAATGACGAATAACGTTATATAGTATTACGTACTAACGTATAACGTTATATACTATTACGTAAAGACGTATAACGTCATATACTCTTACGCAATGACGTATAACGTTATATACTATTACGCACTAACGTATAACGTTATAAACTAATACGTACTAACGTATAACGTTATATACTATTACGTGCTAACGTATAACGTTATATACTATTTCGTGCTAACGTGTAACGTTATATTCTATTACGTAATGACGTATAACGCTATATACTATTACGTACTAACGTGTAACGTTATATAGTATTACGTACTAACGTATAACGTTATACACTATTACGTAAAGACGTATAACGCCATATACTCTTACGCAATGACGTATAACGTTATATACTATTACGCACTAACGTATAACGTTATAAACTAATACGTACTAACGTATAACGTTATATACTATTACGTGCTAACGTATAACGTTATATACTATTTCGTGCTAACGTGTAACGTTATATTCTATTACGTAATGACGTATAACGCTATATACTATTACGTACTAACGTATAACGTTATATACTATTACGTACTAACGTATAACGTTATATACTAATACGTAATGACGTATAACGTTATAAACTAATACGTAATGACGAATAACGTTATGTACTATTACGTACTAACGTATAACGTTATAAACTAATACGTACTAACGTATAATGTTATATACTATTACGTACTAACGTATAACGTTATATACTAATACGTAATGACGTATAACGTTATAAACTAATACGTAATGACGAATAACGTTATGTACTATTACGTACTAACGTATAACGTTATAAACTAATACGTAATGACGAATAACGTTATATAGTATTACGTACTAACGTATAACGTTATATACTATTACGTAAAGACGTATAACGTCATATACTCTTACGCAATGACGTATAACGTTATATACTATTACGTAAAGACGTATAACGTTATAAACTAATACGTACTAACGTATAACGTTATATACTATTACGTGCTAACGTATAACGTTATATACTATTTCGTGCTAACGTGTAACGTTATATTCTATTACGTAATGACGTATAACGTTATATACTATTACGCAATGACGTATAACGCTATATACTATTACGTACTAACGTATAACGTTATATACTATTACGTACTGACGTATAACGTTATAAACTATTACGCAATGACGTATAACGATATATACTATTACGCAATGACGTATAACGCTATATACTATTACGTACTAACGTATAACGTTATAAACTAATACGTAATGACGTATAACGTTATATACTATTACGCACTAACGTATAACGTTATAAACTAATACGTACTAACGTATAACGTTATATACTATTACGTGCTAACGTATAACGTTATATACTATTTCGTGCTAACGTGTAACGTTATATACTATTACGTAATGACGTATATCGTTATATACTATTACGTAATGACGTATAACGTTATATACTAATACGTAATGACGTATATCGTTATATACTATTACGTACAAACGTATAACGTTATATACTATTACGTAATGACGTATAACGTTATAAACTAATACGTAATGACGAGTAACGTTATATACTATTACGTACTAACGTATAACGTTATAAACTAAAACGTACTAACGTATAACGTTATAAACTAATACGTACTAATGTGTAACGTTATATAGTATTACCTGATGACGTATAACGTTGTATACTATTACGTAATAACGTACCACGTTATATACTAATACGTAATGACGTATAACGCTATATACTATTACGTACTAACGTATAACGTTATAAACTAATACGTAATGAAGAATAACGTTATATACTATTACGTAATAACGTATAACGTTATATCGTATTACGTGCTAACGTATAACGTTATATACTATTACGTACTAACGTGTAACGTTGTAAACTAATACGTAATGACGTATAACGTTATATACTATTACGTACTAACGTACAACGTTATATACTAATACGTAATGACGTATAACGCTATATACTATTACGTACTAACGTATAACGTTATAAACTAATACGTAATGAAGAATAACGTTATATACTATTACGTAATAACGTATAACGTTATATCGTATTACGTGCTAACGTATAACGTTATATACTATTACGTACTAACGTGTAACGTTATATAGTATTACCTGATGACGTATAACGTTATATACTATTACGTACTAACGTATAACGTTATATCCTATTACGTAATAACGTATAACGTTATATACCATTAGGTACTAACGTATAACGTTATATACTATTACGTACTAACGTATAACGTTATAAACTAATACGTAATGACGAATAACGTTATATAGTATTACGTACTAACGTATAACGTTATATACTATTACGTAAAGACGTATAACGTCATATACTCTTACGCAATGACGTATAACGTTATATACTATTACGCACTAACGTATAACGTTATAAACTAATACGTACTAACGTATAACGTTATATACTATTACGTGCTAACGTATAACGTTATATACTATTTCGTGCTAACGTGTAACGTTATATTCTATTACGTAATGACGTATAACGCTATATACTATTACGTACTAACGTGTAACGTTATATAGTATTACGTACTAACGTATAACGTTATACACTATTACGTAAAGACGTATAACGCCATATACTCTTACGCAATGACGTATAACGTTATATACTATTACGCACTAACGTATAACGTTATAAACTAATACGTACTAACGTATAACGTTATATACTATTACGTGCTAACGTATAACGTTATATACTATTTCGTGCTAACGTGTAACGTTATATTCTATTACGTAATGACGTATAACGCTATATACTATTACGTACTAACGTATAACGTTATATCCTATTACGTAATAACGTATAACGTTATATACCATTAGGTACTAACGTATAACGTTATATACTATTACGTACTAACGTATAACGTTATAAACTAATACGTAATGACGAATAACGTTATATAGTATTACGTACTAACGTATAACGTTATATACTATTACGTAAAGACGTATAACGTCATATACTCTTACGCAATGACGTATAACGTTATATACTATTACGCACTAACGTATAACGTTATAAACTAATACGTACTAACGTATAATGTTATATACTATTACGTACTAACGTATAACGTTATATACTAATACGTAATGACGTATAACGTTATAAACTAATACGTAATGACGAATAACGTTATGTACTATTACGTACTAACGTATAACGTTATAAACTAATACGTAATGACGAATAACGTTATATAGTATTACGTACTAACGTATAACGTTATATACTATTACGTAAAGACGTATAACGTCATATACTCTTACGCAATGACGTATAACGTTATATACTATTACGTAAAGACGTATAACGTTATAAACTAATACGTACTAACGTATAACGTTATATACTATTACGTGCTAACGTATAACGTTATATACTATTTCGTGCTAACGTGTAACGTTATATTCTATTACGTAATGACGTATAACGTTATATACTATTACGCAATGACGTATAACGCTATATACTATTACGTACTAACGTATAACGTTATATACTATTACGCAATGACGTATAACGCTATATACTATTACGTACTAACGTATAACGTTATAAACTAATACGTAATGACGTATAACGTTATATACTATTACGCACTAACGTATAACGTTATAAACTAATACGTACTAACGTATAACGTTATATACTATTACGTGCTAACGTATAACGTTATATACTATTTCGTGCTAACGTGTAACGTTATATACTATTACGTAATGACGTATATCGTTATATACTATTACGTAATGACGTATAACGTTATATACTAATACGTAATGACGTATATCGTTATATACTATTACGTACAAACGTATAACGTTATATACTATTACGTAATGACGTATAACGTTATAAACTAATACGTAATGACGAGTAACGTTATATACTATTACGTACTAACGTATAACGTTATAAACTAAAACGTACTAACGTATAACGTTATAAACTAATACGTACTAATGTGTAACGTTATATAGTATTACCTGATGACGTATAACGTTGTATACTATTACGTAATAACGGGTACCGTAATATAGTATTACCTGATGACGTATAACGTTATATACTATTACGTACTAACGTATAACGTTATATACTATTACGCAATGACGTATAACGTTATATACTATTACGCAATGACGTATAACGCTATATACTATTACGTACTAAAGTATAACGTTATAAACTAATACGTAATGACGTATAACGTTATAAACAAATACGTAATGACGAGTAACGTTATATTCTATTACGTACTAACGTATAACGTTATATACTATTACGTACTAACGTATAACGTTATATACTATTACGTACTAACGTATAACGTTATATACTATTACGCAATGACGTATAACGTTATATACTATTACGCACTAACGTATAACGTTATAAACTAATACGTACTAATGTGTAACGTTATATAGTATTACCTGATGACGTATAACGTTGTATACTATTACGTAATAACGGGTACCGTAATATAGTATTACCTGATGACGTATAACGTTATATACTTTTACGTACTAACGTATAACGTTATATACTAATACGTAATGACGTATATCGTTATATACTATTACGTACTAACGTATAACGTTATATACTATTACGTAATGACGTATAACGCTATATACTATTACGTACTAACGTATAACGTTATAAACTAATACGTAATGACGAATAACGTTATATACTATTACGTACTAACGTATAACGTTATATACTATTACGTGCTAACGTATAACGTTATATACTATATCGTGCTAACGTGTAACGTTATATACTATTACGTAATGACGTATAACGTTATAAACTAATACGTAATGACGAGTAACGTTATATACTATTACGTACTAACGTATAACGTTATAAACTAATACGTACTAACGTATAACGTTATAAACTAATACGTACTAATGTGTAACGTTATATAGTATTACCTGATGACGTATAACGTTGTATACTATTACGTAATAACGTGTAACGTAATATAGTATTACCTGATGACGTATAACGTTATATACTATTACGTACTAACGTATAACGTTATATACTATTACGCAATGACGTATAACGTTATATACTATTACGCAATGACGTATAACGCTATATACTATTACGTACTAAAGTATAACGTTATAAACTAATACGTAATGACGAATAACGTTATATACTATTACGTACTAACGTATAACGTTATAAACTAATACTTAATGACGTATAACGTTATAAACTAATACGTAATGACGAGTAACGTTATATACTATTACGTACTAACGTATAACGTTATAAACTAATACGTACTAACGTATAACGTTATACACCATTGCGTAAAGACGTATAACGTTATATACTAATACGTAATAACGTATAACGTTGTATACTATTACGTACTAACGTATAACGTTATAAACTAATACGTAATGACGAATAACGTTATATACTATTACGTACTAACGTATAACGTTATATACTATTACGCAATGACGTATAACGTTATATACTATTACGCACTAATGTATAACGTTATAAACTAATACGTACTAACGTATAATGTTATATACTATTACGTACTAACGTATAACGTTATATACTAATACGTAATGACGTATAACGTTATAAACTAATACGTAATGACGAATAACGTTATAAACTAATACGTAATGACGAATAACGTTATGTACTATTACGTACTAACGTATAACGTTATAAACTAATACGTAATGACGAATAACGTTATATAGTATTACGTACTAACGTATAACGTTATATACTATTACGTAAAGACGTATAACGTCATATACTCTTACGCAATGACGTATAACGTTATATACTATTACGTAAAGACGTATAACGTTATAAACTAATACGTACTAACGTATAACGTTATATACTATTACGTGCTAACGTATAACGTTATATACTATTTCGTGCTAACGTGTAACGTTATATTCTATTACGTAATGACGTATAACGCTATATACTATTACGTACTAACGTGTAACGTTATATAGTATTACGTACTAACGTATAACGTTATACACTATTACGTAAAGACGTATAACGTTATATACTAATACGTAATAACGTATAACGTTATATACTATTACGTACTAACGTATAACGTTATATGTTATTACGTAATGACGTATAAATCTATATACTATAACGTACTAACGTATAACGTTATAAACTAATACGTAATGACGAATAACGTTATATACTATTACGTACTAACGTATAACGTTATATACTATTACGCAATGACGTATAACGTTATATACTATTACGCAATGACGTATAACGCTATATACTATTACGTACTAACGTATAACGTTATAAACTATTACGTAATGACGTATAACGTTATATACTATTACGCAATGACGTATAACGCTATATACTATTACGTACTAACGTATAACGTTATATACTATTACGTACTGACGTATAACGTTATAAACTATTACGCAATGACGTATAACGATATATACTATTACGCAATGACGTATAACGCTATATACTATTACGTACTAACGTATAACGTTATAAACTAATACGTAATGACGTATAACGTTATATACTATTACGCACTAACGTATAACGTTATAAACTAATACGTACTAACGTATAACGTTATATACTATTACGTGCTAACGTATAACGTTATATACTATTTCGTGCTAACGTGTAACGTTATATACTATTACGTAATGACGTATATCGTTATATACTATTACGTAATGACGTATAACGTTATATACTAATACGTAATGACGTATATCGTTATATACTATTACGTACAAACGTATAACGTTATATACTATTACGTAATGACGTATAACGTTATAAACTAATACGTAATGACGAGTAACGTTATATACTATTACGTACTAACGTATAACGTTATAAACTAAAACGTACTAACGTATAACGTTATAAACTAATACGTACTAATGTGTAACGTTATATAGTATTACCTGATGACGTATAACGTTGTATACTATTACGTAATAACGGGTACCGTAATATAGTATTACCTGATGACGTATAACGTTATATACTATTACGTACTAACGTATAACGTTATATACGATTACGCAATGACGTATAACGTTATATACTATTACGCAATGACGTATAACGCTATATACTATTACGTACTAAAGTATAACGTTATAAACTAATACGTAATGACGTATAACGTTATAAACAAATACGTAATGACGAGTAACGTTATATACTATTACGTACTAACGTATAACGTTATATACTATTACGTACTAACGTATAACGTTATATACTATTACGTACTAACGTATAACGTTATATACTATTACGCAATGACGTATAACGTTATATACTATTACGCACTAACGTATAACGTTATAAACTAATACGTACTAATGTGTAACGTTATATAGTATTACCTGATGACGTATAACGTTGTATACTATTACGTAATAACGGGTACCGTAATATAGTATTACCTGATGACGTATAACGTTATATACTTTTACGTACTAACGTATAACGTTATATACTAATACGTAATGACGTATATCGTTATATACTATTACGTACTAACGTATAACGTTATATACTATTACGTAATGACGTATAACGCTATATACTATTACGAACTAACGTATAACGTTATAAACTAATACGTAATGACGAATAACGTTATATACTATTACGTACTAACGTATAACGTTATATACTATTACGTGCTAACGTATAACGTTATATACTATATCGTGCTAACGTGTAACGTTATATACTATTACGTAATGACGTATAACGTTATAAACTAATACGTAATGACGAGTAACGTTATATACTATTACGTACTAACGTATAACGTTATAAACTAATACGTACTAACGTATAACGTTATAAACTAATACGTACTAATGTGTAACGTTATATAGTATTACCTGATGACGTATAACGTTGTATACTATTACGTAATAACGTGTAACGTAATATAGTATTACCTAATGACGTATAACGTTATATACTATTACGTACTAACGTATAACGTTATATACTATTACGCAATGACGTATAACGTTATATACTATTACGCAATGACGTATAACGCTATATACTATTACGTACTAAAGTATAACGTTATAAACTAATACGTAATGACGAATAACGTTATATACTATTACGTACTAACGTATAAC
Organism: Bombus pascuorum; assembly: GCF_905332965.1. NCBI lineage: Eukaryota > Metazoa > Arthropoda > Insecta > Hymenoptera > Apidae > Bombus > Bombus pascuorum. The sequence continues at coordinate 14,309,938 of NC_083491.1, read as the reverse complement.
GTTATAAACTAATACGTAATGACGTATAACGTTATAAACTAATACGTAATGACGAGTAACGTTATATACTATTACGTACTAACGTATAACGTTATAAACTAATACGTACTAACGTATAACGTTATACACCATTGCGTAAAGACGTATAACGTTATATACTAATACGTAATAACGTATAACGTTGTATACTATTACGTACTAACGTATAACGTTATATACTATTACGTAATGACGTATAACGCTATATACTATTACGCACTAACGTATAACGTTATAAACTAATACGTACTAACGTATAACGTTATATACTATTACGTGCTAACGTATAACGTTATACACTATTACGTAAAGACGTATAACGTTATATACTATTACGCACTAACGTATAACGTTATAAACTAATACGTACTAATGTGTAACGTTATATAGTATTACCTGATGACGTATAACGTTGTATACTATTACGTAATAACGTATAACGTTATATACTAATACGTAATGACGTATATCGTTATATACTATTACGTACTAACGTATAACGTTATATACTATTACGTAATGACGTATAACGCTATATACTATTACGTACTAACGTATAACGTTATAAACTAATACGTAATGACGAATAACGTTATATACTATTACGTACTAACGTATAACGTTATATACTATTACGTGCTAACGTATAACGTTATATACTATATCGTGCTAACGTGTAACGTTATATACTATTACGTAATGACGTATAACGTTATAAACTAATACGTAATGACGAGTAACGTTATATACTATTACGTACTAACGTATAACGTTATAAACTAATACGTACTAACGTATAACGTTATAAACTAATACGTACTAATGTGTAACGTTATATAGTATTACCTGATGACGTATAACGTTGTATACTATTACGTAATAACGTGTAACGTAATATAGTATTACTTGATGACGTATAACGTTATATACTATTACGTACTAACGTATAACGTTATATACTATTACGCAATGACGTATAACGTTATATACTATTACGCAATGACGTATAACGCTATATACTATTACGTACTAAAGTATAACGTTATAAACTAATACGTAATGACGAATAACGTTATATACTATTACGTACTAACGTATAACGTTATAAACTAATACGTAATGACGTATAACGTTATAAACTAATACGTAATGACGAGTAACGTTATATACTATTACGTACTAACGTATAACGTTATAAACTAATACGTACTAACGTATAACGTTATACACCATTGCGTAAAGACGTATAACGTTATATACTAATACGTAATAACGTATAACGTTGTATACTATTACGTACTAACGTATAACGTTATATACTATTACGTAATGACGTATAACGCTATATACTATTACGCACTAACGTATAACGTTATAAACTAATACGTACTAACGTATAACGTTATATACTATTACGTGCTAACGTATAACGTTATACACTATTACGTAAAGACGTATAACGTTATATACTATTACGTACTAACGTACAACGTTATATACTATTACGTACTAAAGTTTAACGTTATAAACTAATACGTAATGACGTATAACGTTATATACTATTACGTACTAACGTACAACGTTATATACTATTACGTAATGACGTATAATGCTATATACTATTACGTACTAACGTATAACGTTATAAACTAATACGTAATGACGAATAACGTTATATACTATTACGTACTAACGTATAACGTTATATACTATTACGCAATGACGTATAACGTTATATACTATTACGCACTAATGTATAACGTTATAAACTAATACGTACTAACGTATAATGTTATATACTATTACGTACTAACGTATAACGTTATATACTAATACGTAATGACGTATAACGTTATAAACTAATACGTAATGACGAATAACGTTATAAACTAATACGTAATGACGAATAACGTTATGTACTATTACGTACTAACGTATAACGTTATAAACTAATACGTAATGACGAATAACGTTATATAGTATTACGTACTAACGTATAACGTTATATACTATTACGTAAAGACGTATAACGTCATATACTCTTACGCAATGACGTATAACGTTATATACTATTACGTAAAGACGGATAACGTTATAAACTAATACGTACTAACGTATAACGTTATATACTATTACGTGCTAACGTATAACGTTATATACTATTTCGTGCTAACGTGTAACGTTATATTCTATTACGTAATGACGTATAACGCTATATACTCTTACGTACTAACGTGTAACGTTATATAGTATTACGTACTAACGTATAACGTTATACACTATTACGTAAAGACGTATAACGTTATATACTAATACGTAATAACGTATAACGTTATATACTATTACGTACTAACGTATAACGTTATATGTTATTACGTAATGACGTATAAATCTATATACTATAACGTACTAACGTATAACGTTATAAACTATTACGCAATGACGTATAACGTTATATACTATTACGCAATGACGTATAACGCTATATACTATTACGTACTAACGTATAACGTTATAAACTATTACGCAATGACGTATAACGTTATATACTATTACGCAATGACGTATAACGCTATATACTATTACGTACTAACGTATAACGTTATATACTATTACGTACTGACGTATAACGTTATAAACTATTACGCAATGACGTATAACGATATATACTATTACGCAATGACGTATAACGCTATATACTATTACGTACTAACGTATAACGTTATAAACTAATACGTAATGACGTATAACGTTATATACTATTACGCACTAACGTATAACGTTATAAACTAATACGTACTAACGTATAACGTTATATACTATTACGTGCTAACGTATAACGTTATATACTATTTCGTGCTAACGTGTAACGTTATATACTATTACGTAATGACGTATATCGTTATATACTATTACGTAATGACGTATAACGTTATATACTAATACGTAATGACGTATATCGTTATATACTATTACGTACAAACGTATAACGTTATATACTATTACGTAATGACGTATAACGTTATAAACTAATACGTAATGACGAGTAACGTTATATACTATTACGTACTAACGTATAACGTTATAAACTAAAACGTACTAACGTATAACGTTATAAACTAATACGTACTAATGTGTAACGTTATATAGTATTACCTGATGACGTATAACGTTGTATACTATTACGTAATAACGGGTACCGTAATATAGTATTACCTGATGACGTATAACGTTATATACTATTACGTACTAACTTATAACGTTATATACGATTACGCAATGACGTATAACGTTATATACTATTACGCAATGACGTATAACGCTATATACTATTACGTACTAAAGTATAACGTTATAAACTAATACGTAATGACGTATAACGTTATAAACAAATACGTAATGACGAGTAACGTTATATACTATTACGTACTAACGTATAACGTTATATACTATTACGTACTAACGTATAACGTTATATACTATTACGTACTAACGTATAACGTTATATACTATTACGCAATGACGTATAACGTTATATACTATTACGCACTAACGTATAACGTTATAAACTAATACGTACTAATGTGTAACGTTATATAGTATTACCTGATGACGTATAACGTTGTATACTATTACGTAATAACGGGTACCGTAATATAGTATTACCTGATGACGTATAACGTTATATACTTTTACGTACTAACGTATAACGTTATATACTAATACGTAATGACGTATATCGTTATATACTATTACGTACTAACGTATAACGTTATATACTATTACGTAATGACGTATAACGCTATATACTATTACGAACTAACGTATAACGTTATAAACTAATACGTAATGACGAATAACGTTATATACTATTACGTACTAACGTATAACGTTATATACTATTACGTGCTAACGTATAACGTTATATACTATATCGTGCTAACGTGTAACGTTATATACTATTACGTAATGACGTATAACGTTATAAACTAATACGTAATGACGAGTAACGTTATATACTATTACGTACTAACGTATAACGTTATAAACTAATACGTACTAACGTATAACGTTATAAACTAATACGTACTAATGTGTAACGTTATATAGTATTACCTGATGACGTATAACGTTGTATACTATTACGTAATAACGTGTAACGTAATATAGTATTACCTAATGACGTATAACGTTATATACTATTACGTACTAACGTATAACGTTATATACTATTACGCAATGACGTATAACGTTATATACTATTACGCAATGACGTATAACGCTATATACTATTACGTACTAAAGTATAACGTTATAAACTAATACGTAATGACGAATAACGTTATATACTATTACGTACTAACGTATAACGTTATAAACTAATACGTAATGACGTATAACGTTATAAACTAATACGTAATGACGAGTAACGTTATATACTATTACGTACTAACGTATAACGTTATAAACTAATACGTACTAACGTATAACGTTATACACCATTGCGTAAAGACGTATAACGTTATATACTAATACGTAATAACGTATAACGTTGTATACTATTACGTACTAACGTATAACGTTATATACTATTACGTAATGACGTATAACGCTATATACTATTACGCACTAACGTATAACGTTATAAACTAATACGTACTAACGTATAACGTTATATACTATTACGTGCTAACGTATAACGTTATACACTATTACGTAAAGACGTATAACGTTATATACTATTACGTACTAACGTACAACGTTATATACTATTACGTACTAAAGTATAACGTTATAAACTAATACGTAATGACGTATAACGTTATATACTATTACGTACTAACGTACAACGTTATATACTATTACGTAATGACGTATAATGCTATATACTATTACGTACTAACGTATAACGTTATAAACTAATACGTAATGACGAATAACGTTATATACTATTACGTACTAACGTATAACGTTATATACTATTACGCAATGACGTATAACGTTATATACTATTACGCACTAATGTATAACGTTATAAACTATTACGTGCTAACGTATAACGCTATATACTATTTCGTGCTAACGTGTAACGTTATATACTATTACGTAATGACGTATAACGCTATATACTATTACGTACTAACGTATAACGTTATATGCTATTACGCAATGACGTATAACGTTATATACTATTACGCACTAACGTATAACGTTATAAACTAATACGTACTAACGTATAACGTTATATACTATTACGTGCTAACGTATAGCGTTATATACTATTTCGTGCTAACGTGTAACGTTATATACTATTACGTAATGACGTATAACGTTATATACTAATACGTAATAACGTATAACGTTGTATACTATTACGTACTAACGTAGAACGTTATATACTATTACGTAATGACGTATAACGTTATATACTATTACGTACTAACGTATAACGTTATATATTATTACGTAATGACGTATAACGCTATATACTAATACGTACTAACGTATAACGTTATAAACTAATACGTACTAACGTATAACGTTATAAACTAATACGTACTAACGTATAACGTTATACACCATAACGTAAAGACGTATAACGTTATATACTAATACGTAATAACGTATAACGTTGTATACTATTACGTACTAACGTATAACGTTATATAGTATTACGTACTAACGTATAACGTTATACACTATTACGTAAAGACGTATAACGTTATATACTAATACGTAATAACGTATAACGTTATATACTATTACGTACTAACGTATAACATTATATATTATTACGTAATGACGTATAACGCTATATACTATTACGTACTAACGTATAACGTTATAAACTAATACGTAATGACGAATAACGTTATATACTATTACGTACTAACGTATAACGTTATATACTATTACGCAATGACGTATAACGTTATATACTATTACGCAATGACGTATAACGCTATATACTATTACGTACTAACGTATAACGTTATAAACTAATACGTAATGACGTATAACGTTATATACTATTACGTACTAACGTATAGCGTTATAAACTAATACGTACTAACGAATAACGTTATATACTATTACGCACTAACGTATAATGTTATAAACTAATACGTAATGACGTATAACGTTATATACTATTACGTAATAACGTGTAACGTTATATACTAATACGTAATAACGTAAAACGTTATATACTATCACGTAATAACGTATAACGTTATATACTATTACGTAATGACGTATAACGTTATATACTAATACGTAATAACGTATAACGTTATATCGTACTACGTGCTAACGTATAACGTTATATACTATTACGTACTAACGTGTAACGTTATATAGTATTACCTGATGACGTATAACGTTATATACTATTACGTACTAACGTATAACGTTATATACTATTACGCAATGACGTATAACGTTATATACCATTACGTACTAACGTATAACGCTATATACTATTACGTACTAAAGTATAACGTTATAAACTAATACGTAATGACGTATAACGTTATAAACTAATACGTAATGACGAGTTACGTTATATACTATTACGTAATAACGTATAACGTTATATACTATTACGTAATGACGTATAACGTTATACACTATTACGTAAAGACGTATATCGTTATATACTAATACGTAATAACGTATAACGTTGTATACTATTACGTACTAACGTATAACGTTATATACTATTACGTAATGACGTATAACGTTATATACTAATACGTAATGACGTATATCGTTATATACTATTACGTACTAACGTATAACGTTATATACTATTACGTAATGACGTATAACGCTATATACTATTACGTACTAACGTATAACGTTATAAAATAATACGTAATGACGAATAACGTTATATACTATTACGTACTAACGTATAACGTTATATACTATTACGCAATGACGTATAACGTTATATACTATTACGCACTAACGTATAACGTTATAAACTAATACGTACTAACGTATAACGTTATATACTATTACGTGCTAACGTATAACGTTATATACTATTTCGTGCTAACCTGTAACGTTATATACTATTACGTAATGACGTATAACGTTATAAACTAATACGTAATGACGAGTAACGTTATATACTATTACGTACTAACGTATAACGTTATAAACTAATACGTACTAACGTATAACGTTATAAACTAATACGTACTAACGTGTAACGTTATATAGTATTACGTACTAACGTATAACGTTATATACTATTACGTAAAGACGTATAACGTTATATACTAATACGTAATGACGTATATCGTTATATACTATTACGTACTAACGTATAACGTTATATACTAATACGTAATAACGTATAACGTTATATACTATAACGTACTAACGTATAACGTTATACGTTATTACGTAATGACGTATAACGCTATATACTATTACGTACTAACGTATAACGTTATAAACTAATACGTAATGACGAATAACGTTATATACTATTACGTACTAACGTATAACGTTATATACTACTACGCAATGACGTATAACGTTATATACTATTACGCAATGACGTATAACGCTATCTACTATTACGTACTAACGTATAACGTTATAAACTATTACGCAATGACGTATAACGTTATATACTATTACGCAATGACGTATAACGCTATATACTATTACGTACTAACGTATAACGTTATAAACTAATACGTAATGACGTATAACGTTATATACTATTACGTACTAACGTATAACGTTATAAACTAATACGTTCTAACGAATAACGTTATATACTATTACGTACTAACGTATAATGTTATAAACTAATACGTAATGACGTATAACGTTATATACTAATACGTAATGACGTATAACGTTATAAACTAATACGTAATGACGAATAACGTTATGTACTATTACGTACAAACGTATAACGTTATAAACTAATACGTACTAACGTATAACGTTATTGAGTATTACCTTATAGCGTATAACGTTATATACTAATACGTAATAACGTAAAACGTTATATACTATTATGTAATAACGTATAACGTTATATACTATTACGTAATGACGTATAACGTTATACACTATTACGTAAAGACGTATAACGTTATATACCAATACGTAATAACGTATAACGTTGTATACTATTACGTACTAACGTATAACGTTATATACTATTTCGTGCTAACGTGTAACGTTATATACTATTACGTAATGACGTATAACGTTATAAACTAATACGTAATGACGAGTAACGTTATATACTATTACGTGCTAACGTATAACGTTATATACTATTTCGTGCTAACGTGTAACGTTATATACTATTACGTAAAGACGTATAACGTTATATACTAATACGTAATAACGTATAACGTTATATACTATTACGTACTAACGTATAACGTTATATATTATTACGTAATGACGTATAACGCTATATACTATTACGTACTAACGTATAACGTTATATACTATTACGTGCTAACGTATAACGTTATATACTATTACGCAATGACGTATAACGTTATATACTATTACGCACTAACGTATAACGTTATATACTATTACGCAATGACGTATAACGTTATATACTATTACGCACTAACGTATAACGTTATAAACTAATACGTACTAACGTATAACGTTATATATTATTACGTAATGACGTATAACGCTATATACTATTACGTACTAACGTATAACGTTATAAACTAATACGTAATGACGAATAACGTTATATACTATTACGTACTAACGTATAACGTTATATACTATTACGCAATGACGTATAACGTTATATACTATTACGCAATGACGTATAACGCTATATACTATTACGTACTAACGTATAACGTTATAAACTAATACGTAATGACGAATAACGTTATATACTATTACGTACTAACGTATAACGTTATATACTATTACGCAATGACGTATAACGTTATATACTATTACGCACTAATGTATAACGTTATAAACTATTACGTGCTAACGTATAACGCTATATACTATTTCGTGCTAACGTGTAACGTTATATACTATTACGTAATGACGTATAACGCTATATACTATTACGTACTAACGTATAACGTTATATGCTATTACGCAATGACGTATAACGTTATATACTATTACGCACTAACGTATAACGTTATAAACTAATACGTACTAACGTATAACGTTATATACTATTACGTGCTAACGTATAGCGTTATATACTATTTCGTGCTAACGTGTAACGTTATATACTATTACGTAATGACGTATAACGTTATATACTAATACGTAATAACGTATAACGTTGTATACTATTACGTACTAACGTAGAACGTTATATACTATTACGTAATGACGTATAACGTTATATACTATTACGTACTAACGTATAACGTTATATATTATTACGTAATGACGTATAACGCTATATACTATTACGTACTAACGTATAACGTTATAAACTAATACGTAATGACGAATAACGTTATATACTATTACGTACTAACGTATAACGTTATATACTATTACGCAATGACGTATAACGTTATATACTATTACGCAATGACGTATAACGCTATATACTATTACGTACTAACGTATAACGTTATAAACTATTACGCAATGACGTATAACGTTATATACTATTACGCAATGACGTATAACGTTATATACTATTACGCAATGACGTATAACGTTATATACTATTACGCACTAACGTATAACGTTATAAACTAATACGTACTAACGTATAACGTTATATACTATTACTTGCTAACGTATAACGTTATATACTATTTCGTGCTAACGTGTAACGTTATATACTATTACGTAATGACGTATAACGTTATAAACTAATACGTAATGACGAGTAACGTTATATACTAATACGTACTAACGTATAACGTTATAAACTAATACGTACTAACGTATAACGTTATAAACTAATACGTACTAACGTATAACGTTATACACCATAACGTAAAGACGTATAACGTTATATACTAATACGTAATAACGTATAACGTTGTATACTATTACGTACTAACGTATAACGTTATATAGTATTACGTACTAACGTATAACGTTATACACTATTACGTAAAGACGTATAACGTTATATACTAATACGTAATAACGTATAACGTTATATACTATTACGTACTAACGTATAACATTATATATTATTACGTAATGACGTATAACGCTATATACTATTACGTACTAACGTATAACGTTATAAACTAATACGTAATGACGAATAACGTTATATACTATTACGTACTAACGTATAACGTTATATACTATTACGCAATGACGTATAACGTTATATACTATTACGCAATGACGTATAACGCTATATACTATTACGTACTAACGTATAACGTTATAAACTAATACGTAATGACGTATAACGTTATATACTATTACGTACTAACGTATAACGTTATAAACTAATACGTACTAACGAATAACGTTATATACTATTACGCACTAACGTATAATGTTATAAACTAATACGTAATGACGTATAACGTTATATACTATTACGTAATAACGTGTAACGTTATATACTAATACGTAATAACGTAAAACGTTATATACTATCACGTAATAACGTATAACGTTATATACTATTACGTAATGACGTATAACGTTATATACTAATACGTAATAACGTATAACGTTATATCGTACTACGTGCTAACGTATAACGTTATATACTATTACGTACTAACGTGTAACGTTATATAGTATTACCTGATGACGTATAACGTTATATACTATTACGTACTAACGTATAACGTTATATACTATTACGCAATGACGTATAACGTTATATACCATTACGTACTAACGTATAACGCTATATACTATTACGTACTAAAGTATAACGTTATAAACTAATACGTAATGACGTATAACGTTATAAACTAATACGTAATGACGAGTTACGTTATATACTATTACGTAATAACGTATAACGTTATATACTATTACGTAATGACGTATAACGTTATACACTATTACGTAAAGACGTATATCGTTATATACTAATACGTAATAACGTATAACGCTATATACTATTACGTACTAACGTATAACGTTATAAACTAATACGTAATGACGAATAACGTTATATACTATTACGTAATGACGTATAACGTTATATACTAATACGTAATGACGTATATCGTTATATACTATTACGTACTAACGTATAACGTTATATACTATTACGTAATGACGTATAACGCTATATACTATTACGTACTAACGTATAACGTTATAAAATAATACGTAATGACGAATAACGTTATATACTATTACGTACTAACGTATAACGTTATATACTATTACGCAATGACGTATAACGTTATATACTATTACGCACTAACGTATAACGTTATAAACTAATACGTACTAACGTATAACGTTATATACTATTACGTGCTAACGTATAACGTTATATACTACTTCGTGCTAACCTGTAACGTTATATACTATTACGTAATGACGTATAACGTTATAAACTAATACGTAATGACGAGTAACGTTATATACTATTACGTACTAACGTATAACGTTATAAACTAATACGTACTAACGTATAACGTTATAAACTAATACGTACTAACGTGTAACGTTATATAGTATTACGTACTAACGTATAACGTTATATACTATTACGTAAAGACGTATAACGTTATATACTAATACGTAATGACGTATATCGTTATATACTATTACGTACTAACGTATAACGTTATATACTAATACGTAATAACGTATAACGTTATATACTATAACGTACTAACGTATAACGTTATACGTTATTACGTAATGACGTATAACGCTATATACTATTACGTACTAACGTATAACGTTATAAACTAATACGTAATGACGAATAACGTTATATACTATTACGTACTAACGTATAACGTTATATACTACTACGCAATGACGTATAACGTTATATACTATTACGCAATGACGTATAACGCTATCTACTATTACGTACTAACGTATAACGTTATAAACTATTACGCAATGACGTATAACGTTATATACTATTACGCAATGACGTATAACGCTATATACTATTACGTACTAACGTATAACGTTATAAACTAATACGTAATGACGTATAACGTTATATACTATTACGTACTAACGTATAACGTTATAAACTAATACGTTCTAACGAATAACGTTATATACTATTACGTACTAACGTATAATGTTATAAACTAATACGTAATGACGTATAACGTTATATACTAATACGTAATGACGTATAACGTTATAAACTAATACGTAATGACGAATAACGTTATGTACTATTACGTACAAACGTATAACGTTATAAACTAATACGTACTAACGTATAACGTTATTGAGTATTACCTTATAGCGTATAACGTTATATACTAATACGTAATAACGTAAAACGTTATATACTATTATGTAATAACGTATAACGTTATATACTATTACGTAATGACGTATAACGTTATACACTATTACGTAAAGACGTATAACGTTATATACCAATACGTAATAACGTATAACGTTGTATACTATTACGTACTAACGTATAACGTTATATACTATTTCGTGCTAACGTGTAACGTTATATACTATTACGTAATGACGTATAACGTTATAAACTAATACGTAATGACGAGTAACGTTATATACTATTACGTGCTAACGTATAACGTTATATACTATTTCGTGCTAACGTGTAACGTTATATACTATTACGTAAAGACGTATAACGTTATATACTAATACGTAATAACGTATAACGTTATATACTATTACGTACTAACGTATAACGTTATATATTATTACGTAATGACGTATAACGCTATATACTATTACGTACTAACGTATAACGTTATATACTATTACGTGCTAACGTATAACGTTATATACTATTACGCAATGACGTATAACGTTATATACTATTACGCACTAACGTATAACGTTATATACTATTACGCAATGACGTATAACGTTATATACTATTACGCACTAACGTATAACGTTATAAACTAATACGTACTAACGTATAACGTTATATACTATTACGTGCTAACGTATAACGTTATATACTATTTCGTGCTAACGTGTAACGTTATATACTATTACGTAATGACGTGTAACGTTATAAACTAATACGTAATGACGAGTAACGTTATATACTATTACGTACTAACGTATAACGTTATAAACTAATACGTACTAACGTATAACGTTATAAACTAATACGTACTAATGTGTAACGTTATATAGTATTACCTGATGACGTATAACGTTGTATACTATTACGTAATAACGTGTAACGTAATATAGTATTACCTGATGACGTATAACGTTATATACTATTAGATACTAACGTATAACGTTATATACTATTACGCAACGACGTATAACGCTATATACTATTACGTACTAAAGGATAACGTTATAAACTAATACGTAATGACGAATAACGTTATATACTATTACGTACTAACGTATAACGTTATAAACTAATACGTAATGTCGTATAACGTTATAAACTAATACGTAATGACGAGTAACGTTATATACTATTACGTACTAACGTATAACGTTATAAACTAATACGTACTAACGTATAACGTTATACACCATTACGTAAAGACGTATAACGTTATATACTATTACGTACTAACGTATAACGTTATAAACTAATACGTACTAACGTATAACGTTATAAACTAATACGTACTAATGTGTAACGTTATATAGTATTACCTGATGACGTATAACGTTGTATACTATTACGTAATAACGTGTAACGTAATATAGTATTACCTGATGACGTATAACGTTATATACTATTAGATACTAACGTATAACGTTATATACTATTACGCAACGACGTATAACGTTATATACAATTACGCAATGACGTATAACGCTATATACTATTACGTACTAAAGTATAACGATATAAACTAATACGTAATGACGCGTAACGTTATATACTAATACGTACTAACGTATAACGTTATAAACTAATACGTAATGTCGTATAACGTTATAAACTAATACGTAATGACGAGTAACGTTATATACTATTACGTACTAACGTATAACGTTATAAACTAATACGTACTAACGTATAACGTTATACACCATTACGTAAAGACGTATAACGTTATATACTAGTACGTAATAACGTATAACGTTGTATACTATTACGTACTAACGTATAACGTTATAAAATAATACGTAATGACGAATAACGTTATATACTATTACGTACTAACGTATAACGTTATATACTATTACGCAATGACGTATAACGTTATATACTATTACGCACTAACGTATAACGTTATAAACTAATACGTACTAACGTATAACGTTATATACTATTACGTGCTAACGTATAACGTTATATACTACTTCGTGCTAACCTGTAACGTTATATACTATTACGTAATGACGTATAACGTTATAAACTAATACGTAATGACGAGTAACGTTATATACTATTACGTACTAACGTATAACGTTATAAACTAATACGTACTAACGTATAACGTTATAAACTAATACGTACTAACGTGTAACGTTATATAGTATTACGTACTAACGTATAACGTTATATACTATTACGTAAAGACGTATAACGTTATATACTAATACGTAATAACGTATAACGTTATATACTATAACGTACTAACGTATAACGTTATACGTTAGTACGTAATGACGTATAACGCTATATACTATTACGTACTAACGTATAACGTTATAAACTAATACGTAATGACGAATAACGTTATATACTATTACGTACTAACGTATAACGTTATATACTACTACGCAATGACGTATAACGTTATATACTATTACGCAATGACGTATAACGCTATCTACTATTACGTACTAACGTATAACGTTATAAACTATTACGCAATGACGTATAACGTTATATACTATTACGCAATGACGTATAACGCTATATACTATTACGTACTAACGTATAACGTTATAAACTAATACGTAATGACGTATAACGTTATATACTATTACGTACTAACGTATAACGTTATAAACTAATACGTTCTAACGAATAACGTTATATACTATTACGTACTAACGTATAATGTTATAAACTAATACGTAATGACGTATAACGTTATATACTAATACGTAATGACGTATAACGTTATAAACTAATACGTAATGACGAATAACGTTATGTACTATTACGTACAAACGTATAACGTTATAAACTAATACGTACTAACGTATAACGTTATTGAGTATTACCTTATAGCGTATAACGTTATATACTAATACGTAATAACGTAAAACGTTATATACTATTATGTAATAACGTATAACGTTATATACTATTACGTAATGACGTATAACGTTATACACTATTACGTAAAGACGTATAACGTTATATACCAATACGTAAAAACGTATAACGTTGTATACTATTACGTACTAACGTATAACGTTATATACTATTTCGTGCTAACGTGTAACGTTATATACTATTACGTAATGACGTATAACGTTATAAACTAATACGTAATGACGAGTAACGTTATATACTATTACGTGCTAACGTATAACGTTATATACTATTTCGTGCTAACGTGTAACGTTATATACTATTACGTAAAGACGTATAACGTTATATACTAATACGTAATAACGTATAACGTTATATACTATTACGTACTAACGTATAACGTTATATATTATTACGTAATGACGTATAACGCTATATACTATTACGTACTAACGTATAACGTTATATACTATTACGTGCTAACGTATAACGTTATATACTATTACGCAATGACGTATAACGTTATATACTATTACGCACTAACGTATAACGTTATATACTATTACGCAATGACGTATAACGTTATATACTATTACGCACTAACGTATAACGTTATAAACTAATACGTACTAACGTATAACGTTATATACTATTACGTGCTAACGTATAACGTTATATACTATTTCGTGCTAACGTGTAACGTTATATACTATTACGTAATGACGTGTAACGTTATAAACTAATACGTAATGACGAGTAACGTTATATACTATTACGTACTAACGTATAACGTTATAAACTAATACGTACTAACGTATAACGTTATAAACTAATACGTACTAATGTGTAACGTTATATAGTATTACCTGATGACGTATAACGTTGTATACTATTACGTAATAACGTGTAACGTAATATAGTATTACCTGATGACGTATAACGTTATATACTATTAGATACTAACGTATAACGTTATATACTATTACGCAACGACGTATAACGCTATATACTATTACGTACTAAAGGATAACGTTATAAACTAATACGTAATGACGAATAACGTTATATACTATTACGTACTAACGTATAACGTTATAAACTAATACGTAATGTCGTATAACGTTATAAACTAATACGTAATGACGAGTAACGTTATATACTATTACGTACTAACGTATAACGTTATAAACTAATACGTACTAACGTATAACGTTATACACCATTACGTAAAGACGTATAACGTTGTATACTATTACGTAATAATGTGTAACGTAATATAGTATTACCTGATGACGTATAACGTTATATACTATTAGATACTAACGTATAACGTTATATACTATTACGCAACGACGTATAACGTTATATACAATTACGCAATGACGTATAACGCTATATACTATTACGTACTAAAGTATAACGATATAAACTAATACGTAATGACGAATAACGTTATATACTAATACGTACTAACGTATAACGTTATAAACTAATACGTAATGTCGTATAACGTTATAAACTAATACGTAATGACGAGTAACGTTATATACTATTACGTACTAACGTATAACGTTATAAACTAATACGTACTAACGTATAACGTTATACACCATTACGTAAAGACGTATAACGTTATAAACCAATACGTAATGACGAATAACGTTATACACTATTACGTACTAACGTATAACGTTATATACTATTACGCAATGACGTATAATGTTATATACTATTACGCACTAACGTATAACGTTATAAACTAATACGTACTAACGTATAACGTTATATACTATTACGTGCTAACGTATAACGTTATACACTATTACGTAAAGACGTATAACGTTATATACTAATACGTACTAACGTATAACGTTATATATTATTACGTAATGACGTATAACGCTATATACTATTACGTACTAACGTATAACGTTATAAACTAATACCTAATGACGAATAACGTTATATACTATTACGTGCTAACGTATAACGTTATATACTATTTCGTGCTAACGTGTAACGTTATATACTATAACGTAATGACGTATAACGCTATATACTATTACGTACTAACGTGTAACGCTATATACTATTACGTACTAACGTATAACGTTATAAACTATTACGCAATGACGTATAACGTTATATACTATTACGCAATGACGTATAACGCTATATACTATTACGTACTAACGTATAACGTTATAAACTAATACGTAATGACGTATAACGTTATATACTATTACGCAATGACGTATAACGTTATATACTATTACGCAATGACGTATAACGTTATATACTATTACGCAATGACGTATAACGCTATATACTATTAGGTACTAACGTATAACGTTATAAACTAATACGTAATGACGTATAACGTTATAAACTAATACGTAATGACGTATAACGTTATATCGTATTACGTGCTAACGTATAACGTTATATACTATTACGTACTAACGTGTAACGTTATATAGTATTACCTGATGACGTATAACGTTATATACTATTACGGACTAACGTATAACGTTATATCCTATTACATAATAACGTATAACGTTATATACCATTACGTACTAACGTATAACGTTATATACTATTTCGTACTAACGTATAACGTTATATACTATTACGTACTAACGTATAATGTAATATACTATTACGTACTAACGTATAACGTTATATACTAATACGTAATGACGTATAACGTTATAAACTAATACGTAATGACGAATAACGTTATGTACTATTACGTACTAACGTATAACGTTATAAACTAATACGTACTAACGTATAACGTTATACACCATTACGTAAAGACGTATAACGTTATATACTAATACGTAATAACGTATAACGTTGTATACTATTACGTACTAACGTATAACGTTATATACTATTACGTAATGACGTATAACGCTATATACTATTACGTACTAACGTATAACGCTATATACTATTACGTACTAACGTGTAACGTTATATAGTATTACGTACTAACGTATAACGTTATACACTATTACGTAAAGACGTATAACGTTATATACTAATACGTAATAACGTATAACGTTATATACTATTACGTACTAACGTATAACGTTATATACTATTACGTACTAAAGTATAACGTTATAAACTAATACGTAATGACGTATAACGTTATAAACAAATACGTAATGACGAGTAACGTTATATACTACTACGTGCTAACGTATAACGTTATACTCTATTACGAACTAACGTGTAACGCTATATAGTACTAACGTATAACGTTATATACTATTACGCAATGACGTATAACGTTATATACTATTACGCACTAACGTATAACGTTATAAACTAATACGTACTAATGTGTAACGTTATATAGTATTACCTGATGACGTATAACGTTGTATACTATTACGTAATAACGGGTACCGTAATATAGTATTACCTGATGACGTATAACGTTATATACTTTTACGTACTAACGTATAACGTTATATACTAATACGTAATGACGTATATCGTTATATACTATTACGTACTAACGTATAACGTTATATACTATTACGTAATGACGTATAACGCTATATACTATTACTTACTAACGTATAACGTTATAAACTAATACGTAATGACGAATAACGTTATATACTATTACGTACTAACGTATAACGTTATATACTATTACGTGCTAACGTATAACGTTATATACTATTTCGTGCTAACGTGTAACGTTATATACTATTACGTAATGACGTATAACGTTATAAACTAATACGTAATGACGAGTAACGTTATATACTATTACGTACTAACGTATAACGTTATAAACTAATACGTACTAACGTATAACGTTATAAACTAATACGTACTAATGTGTAACGTTATATAGTATTACCTGATGACGTATAACGTTGTATACTATTACGTAATAACGTGTAACGTAATATAGTATTACCTGATGACGTATAACGTTATATACTATTACGCAATGACGTATAACGCTATATACTATTACGTACTAAAGTATAACGTTATAAACTAATACGTAATGACGAATAACGTTATATACTATTACGTACTAACGTATAACGTTATAAACTAATACGTAATGACGTATAACGTTATAAACTAATACGTAATGACGAGTAACGTTATATACTATTACGTACTAACGTATAACGTTATAAACTAATACGTACTAACGTATAACGTTATACACCATTGCGTAAAGACGTATAACGTTATATACTAATACGTAATAACGTATAACGTTGTATACTATTACGTACTAACGTATAACGTTATATACTATTACGCAATGACGTATAACGCTATATACTATTACGCACTAACGTATAACGTTATAAACTAATACGTACTAACGTATAACGTTATATACTATTACGTGCTAACGTATAACGTTATACACTATTACGTAAAGACGTATAACGTTATATACTATTACGTACTAACGTACAACGTTATATACTATTACGTACTAAAGTATAACGTTATAAACTAATACGTAATGACGTATAACGTTATATACTATTACGTACTAACGTACAACGTTATATACTATTACGTAATGACGTATAATGCTATATACTATTACGTACTAACGTATAACGTTATAAACTAATACGTAATGACGAATAACGTTATATACTATTACGTACTAACGTATAACGTTATATACTATTACGCAATGACGTATAACGTTATATACTATTACGCACTAATGTATAACGTTATAAACTATTACGTGCTAACGTATAACGCTATATACTATTTCGTGCTAACGTGTAACGTTATATACTATTACGTACTAACGTGTAACGTTATAAACTAATACGTAATAACGTATAACGTTATATACCATAACGTACTAACGTATAACGTTATATACTATTACGTACTAACGTATAACGTTATATACTATTAGGTACTAACGTATAACGTTATATACTATTACGTAATGACGTATAACGCTATATACTATTACGTACTAACGTATAACGTTGTATACTATTACGTACTAACGTATAACGTTATATACTATTACGTACTAACGTATAACGTTATAAATTAATACGTAATGACGAATAACGTTATATACTATTACGTACTAACGTGTAACGTTATATACTATTACGCAATGACGTATAACGTTATATACTATTACGCAATGACGTATAACGCTATATACTATTACGTACTAACGTATAACGTTATAAACTATTACGCAATGACGTATAACGATATATACTATTACGCAATGACGTATAACGCTATATACTATTACGTACTAACGTATAACGTTATAAACTAATACGTTATGACGTATAACGTTATATACTATTACGTACTAACGTATAACGTTATAAACTAATACGTACTAACGAATAACGTTATATACTATTACGTACTAACGTATAATGTTATAAACTAATACGTAATGACGTATAACGTTATATACTATCACGTAATAACGTGTAACGTTATATATTATTACGTACTAACGTGTAACGTTATATAGTATTACCTGATGACGTATAACGTTATATACTATTACGTACTAACGTATAACGTTATATCCTATTACGTAATAACGTATAACGTTATATACCATTACGTACTAACGTATAACGTTATATACTATTACGTACTAACGTATAACGTTATATACTATTACGTAATGACGTATAACGCTATATACAATTACGTACTAACGTATGACATTATAAACTAATACGTAATGACGAATAACGTTATATACTATTACGTACTAACGTATAACGTTATATACTATTACGCAATGACGTATAACGTTATATACTATTACGTACTAACGTATAACGTTATATACTATTACGCAATGACGTATAACGTTATAAACTAATACATAATGACGAATAACGTTATGTACTATTACGTACTAACGTATAACGTTATAAACTAATACGTACTAACGTATAACGTTATTGAGTATTACCTTATAGCGTATAACGTTATATACTAATACGTAATAACGTATAACGTTGTATACTATTACGTAATAACGTGTAACGTAATATAGTATTACCTGATGACGTATAACGTTATAAACTAATACGTAATGACGAATAACGTTATGTACTATTACGTACTAACGTATAACGTTATAAACTAATACGTACTAACGTATAACGTTATACACCATTACGTAAAGACGTATAACGTTATATACTAATACGTAATAACGTATAACGTTGTATACTATTACGTACTAACGTATAACGTTATATACTATTACGTAATGACGTATAACGCTATATACTATTACGTACTAACGTATAACGCTATATACTATTACGTACTAACGTGTAACGTTATATAGTATTACGTACTAACGTATAACGTTATACACTATTACGTAAAGACGTATAACGTTATATACTAATACGTAATAACGTATAACGTTATATACTATTACGTACTAACGTATAACGTTATATACTATTACGTACTAAAGTATAACGTTATAAACTAATACGTAATGACGTATAACGTTATAAACAAATACGTAATGACGAGTAACGTTATATACTATTACGTACTAACGTATAACATTATATACTATTACGTACTAACGTATAACGTTATATACTATTACGTACTAACGTATAACGTTATATACTATTACGCAATGACGTATAACGTTATATACTATTACGCACTAACGTATAACGTTATAAACTAATACGTACTAATGTGTAACGTTATATAGTATTACCTGATGACGTATAACGTTGTATACTATTACGTAATAACGGGTACCGTAATATAGTATTACCTGATGACGTATAACGTTATATACTTTTACGTACTAACGTATAACGTTATATACTAATACGTAATGACGTATATCGTTATATACTATTACGTACTAACGTATAACGTTATATACTATTACGTAATGACGTATAACGCTATATACTATTACTTACTAACGTATAACGTTATAAACTAATACGTAATGACGAATAACGTTATATACTATTACGTACTAACGTATAACGTTATATACTATTACGTGCTAACGTATAACGTTATATACTATATCGTGCTAACGTGTAACGTTATAAACTAATACGTACTAATGTGTAACGTTATATAGTATTACCTGATGACGTATAACGTTGTATACTATTACGTAATAACGTGTAACGTAATATAGTATTACCTGATGACGTATAACGTTATATACTATTACGCAATGACGTATAACGCTATATACT
Source organism: Bombus pascuorum (assembly GCF_905332965.1). NCBI lineage: Eukaryota > Metazoa > Arthropoda > Insecta > Hymenoptera > Apidae > Bombus > Bombus pascuorum. Next base: position 14,287,255 of record NC_083491.1, on the reverse strand, counting down.
ATTACGTACTAAAGTATAACGTTATAAACTAATACGTAATGACGAATAACGTTATATACTATTACGTACTAACGTATAACGTTATAAACTAATACGTAATGACGTATAACGTTATAAACTAATACGTAATGACGAGTAACGTTATATACTATTACGTACTAACGTATAACGTTATAAACTAATACGTACTAACGTATAACGTTATACACCATTGCGTAAAGACGTATAACGTTATATACTAATACGTAATAACGTATAACGTTGTATACTATTACGTACTAACGTATAACGTTATATACTATTACGTAATGACGTATAACGCTATATACTATTACGCACTAACGTATAACGTTATAAACTAATACGTACTAACGTATAACGTTATATACTATTACGTGCTAACGTATAACGTTATACACTATTACGTAAAGACGTATAACGTTATATACTATTACGTACTAACGTACAACGTTATATACTATTACGTACTAAAGTATAACGTTATAAACTAATACGTAATGACGTATAACGTTATATACTATTACGTACTAACGTACAACGTTATATACTATTACGTAATGACGTATAATGCTATATACTATTACGTACTAACGTATAACGTTATAAACTAATACGTAATGACGAATAACGTTATATACTATTACGTACTAACGTATAACGTTATATACTATTACGCAATGACGTATAACGTTATATACTATTACGCACTAATGTATAACGTTATAAACTATTACGTGCTAACGTATAACGCTATATACTATTTCGTGCTAACGTGTAACGTTATATACTATTACGTACTAACGTGTAACGTTATAAACTAATACGTAATAACGTATAACGTTATATACCATAACGTACTAACGTATAACGTTATATACTATTACGTACTAACGTATAACGTTATATACTATTAGGTACTAACGTATAACGTTATATACTATTACGTAATGACGTATAACGCTATATACTATTACGTACTAACGTATAACGTTGTATACTATTACGTACTAACGTATAACGTTATATACTATTACGTACTAACGTATAACGTTATAAATTAATACGTAATGACGAATAACGTTATATACTATTACGTACTAACGTATAACGTTATATACTATTACGCAATGACGTATAACGTTATATACTATTACGCAATGACGTATAACGCTATATACTATTACGTACTAACGTATAACGTTATAAACTATTACGCAATGACGTATAACGATATATACTATTACGCAATGACGTATAACGCTATATACTATTACGTACTAACGTATAACGTTATAAACTAATACGTTATGACGTATAACGTTATATACTATTACGTACTAACGTATAACGTTATAAACTAATACGTACTAACGAATAACGTTATATACTATTACGTACTAACGTATAATGTTATAAACTAATACGTAATGACGTATAACGTTATATACTATCACGTAATAACGTGTAACGTTATATATTATTACGTACTAACGTGTAACGTTATATAGTATTACCTGATGACGTATAACGTTATATACTATTACGTACTAACGTATAACGTTATATCCTATTACGTAATAACGTATAACGTTATATACCATTACGTACTAACGTATAACGTTATATACTATTACGTACTAACGTATAACGTTATATACTATTACGTAATGACGTATAACGCTATATACAATTACGTACTAACGTATGACATTATAAACTAATACGTAATGACGAATAACGTTATATACTATTACGTACTAACGTATAACGTTATATACTATTACGCAATGACGTATAACGTTATATACTATTACGTACTAACGTATAACGTTATATACTATTACGCAATGACGTATAACGTTATAAACTAATACATAATGACGAATAACGTTATGTACTATTACGTACTAACGTATAACGTTATAAACTAATACGTACTAACGTATAACGTTATTGAGTATTACCTTATAGCGTATAACGTTATATACTAATACGTAATAACGTATAACGTTGTATACTATTACGTAATAACGTGTAACGTAATATAGTATTACCTGATGACGTATAACGTTATAAACTAATACGTAATGACGAATAACGTTATGTACTATTACGTACTAACGTATAACGTTATAAACTAATACGTACTAACGTATAACGTTATACACCATTACGTAAAGACGTATAACGTTATATACTAATACGTAATAACGTATAACGTTGTATACTATTACGTACTAACGTATAACGTTATATACTATTACGTAATGACGTATAACGCTATATACTATTACGTACTAACGTATAACGCTATATACTATTACGTACTAACGTGTAACGTTATATAGTATTACGTACTAACGTATAACGTTATACACTATTACGTAAAGACGTATAACGTTATATACTAATACGTAATAACGTATAACGTTATATACTATTACGTACTAACGTATAACGTTATATACTATTACGTACTAAAGTATAACGTTATAAACTAATACGTAATGACGTATAACGTTATAAACAAATACGTAATGACGAGTAACGTTATATACTATTACGTACTAACGTATAACATTATATACTATTACGTACTAACGTATAACGTTATATACTATTACGTACTAACGTATAACGTTATATACTATTACGCAATGACGTATAACGTTATATACTATTACGCACTAACGTATAACGTTATAAACTAATACGTACTAATGTGTAACGTTATATAGTATTACCTGATGACGTATAACGTTGTATACTATTACGTAATAACGGGTACCGTAATATAGTATTACCTGATGACGTATAACGTTATATACTTTTACGTACTAACGTATAACGTTATATACTAATACGTAATGACGTATATCGTTATATACTATTACGTACTAACGTATAACGTTATATACTATTACGTAATGACGTATAACGCTATATACTATTACTTACTAACGTATAACGTTATAAACTAATACGTAATGACGAATAACGTTATATACTATTACGTACTAACGTATAACGTTATATACTATTACGTGCTAACGTATAACGTTATATACTATATCGTGCTAACGTGTAACGTTATATACTATTACGTAATGACGTATAACGTTATAAACTAATACGTAATGACGAGTAACGTTATATACTATTACGTACTAACGTATAACGTTATAAACTAATACGTACTAACGTATAACGTTATAAACTAATACGTACTAATGTGTAACGTTATATAGTATTACCTGATGACGTATAACGTTGTATACTATTACGTAATAACGTGTAACGTAATATAGTATTACCTGATGACGTATAACGTTATATACTATTACGCAATGACGTATAACGCTATATACTATTACGTACTAAAGTATAACGTTATAAACTAATACGTAATGACGAATAACGTTATATACTATTACGTACTAACGTATAACGTTATAAACTAATACGTAATGACGTATAACGTTATAAACTAATACGTAATGACGAGTAACGTTATATACTATTACGTACTAACGTATAACGTTATAAACTAATACGTACTAACGTATAACGTTATACACCATTGCGTAAAGACGTATAACGTTATATACTAATACGTAATAACGTATAACGTTGTATACTATTACGTACTAACGTATAACGTTATATACTATTACGTAATGACGTATAACGCTATATACTATTACGCACTAACGTATAACGTTATAAACTAATACGTACTAACGTATAACGTTATATACTATTACGTGCTAACGTATAACGTTATACACTATTACGTAAAGACGTATAACGTTATATACTATTACGTACTAACGTACAACGTTATATACTATTACGTACTAAAGTATAACGTTATAAACTAATACGTAATGACGTATAACGTTATATACTATTACGTACTAACGTACAACGTTATATACTATTACGTAATGACGTATAATGCTATATACTATTACGTACTAACGTATAACGTTATAAACTAATACGTAATGACGAATAACGTTATATACTATTACGTACTAACGTATAACGTTATATACTATTACGCAATGACGTATAACGTTATATACTATTACGCACTAATGTATAACGTTATAAACTATTACGTGCTAACGTATAACGCTATATACTATTTCGTGCTAACGTGTAACGTTATATACTATTACGTAATGACGTATAACGCTATATACTATTACGTACTAACGTATAACGTTATATACTATTACGCAATGACGTATAACGTTATATACTATTACGCACTAACGTATAACGTTATAAACTAATACGTACTAACGTATAACGTTATATACTATTACGTGCTAACGTATAGCGTTATATACTATTTCGTGCTAACGTGTAACGTTATATACTATTACTTAATGACGTATAACGCTATATACTATTACGCACTAACGTATAACGTTATAAACTAATACGTACTAACGTATAACGTTATATACTATTACGTGCTAACGTATAACGTTATACACTATTACGTAAAGACGTATAACGTTATATACTATTACGTACTAACGTACAACGTTATATACTATTACGTACTAAAGTATAACGTTATAAACTAATACGTAATAACGTATAACGTTATATACTATTACGTCCTAACGTATAACGTTATATATTATTACGTAATGACGTATAACGCTATATACTATTACGTACTAACGTATAACGTTATAAACTATTACGCAATGACGTATAACGTTATATACTATTACGCAATGACGTATAACGTTATATACTATTACGCACTAACGTATAACGTTATAAACTAATACGTACTAACGTATAACGTTATATACTATTACTTGCTAACGTATAACGTTATATACTATTTCGTGCTAACGTGTAACGTTATATACTATTACGTAATGACGTATAACGTTATAAACTAATACGTAATGACGAGTAACGTTATATACTAATACGTACTAACGTATAACGTTATAAACTAATACGTACTAACGTATAACGTTATAAACTAATACGTACTAAAGTATAACGTTATACACCATTACGTAAAGACGTATAACGTTATATACTAATACGTAATAACGTATAACGTTGTATACTATTACGTACTAACGTATAACGTTATATAGTATTACGTACTAACGTATAACGTTATACACTATTACGTAAAGACGTATAACGTTATATACTAATACGTAATAACGTATAACGTTATATACTATTACGTACTAACGTATAACATTATATATTATTACGTAATGACGTATAACGCTATATACTATTACGTACTAACGTATAACGTTATAAACTAATACGTAATGACGAATAACGTTATATACTATTACGTACTAACGTATAACGTTATATACTATTACGCAATGACGTATAACGTTATATACTATTACGCAATGACGTATAACGCTATATACTATTACGTACTAACGTATAACGTTATAAACTAATACGTAATGACGTATAACGTTATATACTATTACGTACTAACGTATAGCGTTATAAACTAATACGTACTAACGAATAACGTTATATACTATTACGCACTAACGTATAATGTTATAAACTAATACGTAATGACGTATAACGTTATATACTATTACGTAATAACGTGTAACGTTATATACTAATACGTAATAACGTAAAACGTTATATACTATCACGTAATAACGTATAACGTTATATACTATTACGCAATGACGTATAACGTTATATACTATTACGCAATGACGTATAACGCTATATACTATTACGTACTAACGTATAACGTTATACACCATTACGTAAAGACGTATAACGTTATATACTAATACGTAATAACGTATAACGTTGTATACTATTACGTACTAACGTATAACGTTATAAAATAATACGTAATGACGAATAACGTTATATACTATTACGTACTAACGTATAACGTTATATACTATTACGCAATGACGTATAACGTTATATACTATTACGCACTAACGTATAACGTTATAAACTAATACGTACTAACGTGTAACGTTATATAGTATTACGTACTAACGTATAACGTTATATACTATTACGTAAAGACGTATAACGTTATATACTAATACGTAATAACGTATAACGTTATATACTATAACGTACTAACGTATAACGTTATATGTTATTACGTAATGACGTATAACGCTATATACTATTACGTACTAACGTATAACGCTATATACTATTACGTACTAACGTATAACGTTATAAACTAATACGTAATGACGTATAACGTTATATACTATTACGTACTAACGTATAACGTTATAAACTAATACGTTCTAACGAATAACGTTATATACTATTACGTACTAACGTATAACGTTATATACTACTACGCAATGACGTATAACGTTATATACTATTACGCAATGACGTATAACGCTATCTACTATTACGTACTAACGTATAACGTTATAAACTATTACGCAATGACGTATAACGTTATATACTATTACGCAATGACGTATAACGCTATATACTATTACGTACTAACGTATAACGTTATAAACTAATACGTAATGACGTATAACGTTATATACTATTACGTACTAACGTATAACGTTATAAACTAATACGTTCTAACGAATAACGTTATATACTATTACGTACTAACGTATAATGTTATAAACTAATACGTAATGACGTATAACGTTATATACTAATACGTAATGACGTATAACGTTATAAACTAATACGTAATGACGAATAACGTTATGTACTATTACGTACAAACGTATAACGTTATAAACTAATACGTACTAACGTATAACGTTATTGAGTATTACCTTATAGCGTATAACGTTATATACTAATACGTAATAACGTAAAACGTTATATACTATTATGTAATAACGTATAACGTTATATACTATTACGTAATGACGTATAACGTTATACACTATTACGTAAAGACGTATAACGTTATATACCAATACGTAATAACGTATAACGTTGTATACTATTACGTACTAACGTATAACGTTATATACTATTTCGTGCTAACGTGTAACGTTATATACTATTACGTAATGACGTATAACGTTATAAACTAATACGTAATGACGAGTAACGTTATATACTATTACGTGCTAACGTATAACGTTATATACTATTTCGTGCTAACGTGTAACGTTATATACTATTACGTAAAGACGTATAACGTTATATACTAATACGTAATAACGTATAACGTTATATACTATTACGTACTAACGTATAACGTTATATACTATTACGTAATGACGTATAACGCTATATACTATTACGTACTAACGTATAACGTTATATACTATTACGTGCTAACGTATAACGTTATATACTATTACGCAATGACGTATAACGTTATATACTATTACGCACTAACGTATAACGTTATATACTATTACGCAATGACGTATAACGTTATATACTATTACGCACTAACGTATAACGTTATAAACTAATACGTACTAACGTATAACGTTATATACTATTACGTGCTAACGTATAACGTTATATACTATTTCGTGCTAACGTGTAACGTTATATACTATTACGTAATGACGTGTAACGTTATAAACTAATACGTAATGACGAGTAACGTTATATACTATTACGTACTAACGTATAACGTTATAAACTAATACGTACTAACGTATAACGTTATAAACTAATACGTACTAATGTGTAACGTTATATAGTATTACCTGATGACGTATAACGTTGTATACTATTACGTAATAACGTGTAAAGTAATATAGTATTACCTGATGACGTATAACGTTATATACTATTAGATACTAACGTATAACGTTATATACTATTACGCAACGACGTATAACGCTATATACTATTACGTACTAAAGGATAACGTTATAAACTAATACGTAATGACGAATAACGTTATATACTATTACGTACTAACGTATAACGTTATAAACTAATACGTAATGTCGTATAACGTTATAAACTAATACGTAATGACGAGTAACGTTATATACTATTACGTACTAACGTATAACGTTATAAACTAATACGTACTAACGTATAACGTTATACACCATTACGTAAAGACGTATAACGTTGTATACTATTACGTAATAATGTGTAACGTAATATAGTATTACCTGATGACGTATAACTTTATATACTATTAGATACTAACGTATAACGTTATATACTATTACGCAACGACGTATAACGTTATATACAATTACGCAATGACGTATAACGCTATATACTATTACGTACTAAAGTATAACGATATAAACTAATACGTAATGACGAATAACGTTATATACTAATACGTACTAACGTATAACGTTATAAACTAATACGTAATGTCGTATAACGTTATAAACTAATACGTAATGACGAGTAACGTTATATACTATTACGTACTAACGTATAACGTTATAAACTAATACGTACTAACGTATAACGTTATACACCATTACGTAAAGACGTATAACGTTATATACTAATACGTAATAACGTATAACGTTGTATACTATTACGTACTAACGTATAACGTTATATACTATTACGTAATGACGTATAACGCTATATAATATTACGTACTAACGTATAACGCTATATACTATTACGTACTAACGTGTAACGTTATATAGTATTACGTACTAACGTATAACGTTATACACTATTACGTAAAGACGTATAACGTTATATACTAATACGTAATAACGTATAACGTTATATACTATTACGTACTAACGTATAACGTTATAAACTAATACGTAATGACGTATAACGTTATATACTATTACGTACTAACGTACAACGTTATATACTATTACGTAATGACGTATAACGCTATATACTATTACGTACTATCGTATAACGTTATAAACCAATACGTAATGACGAATAACGTTATACACTATTACGTACTAACGTATAACGTTATATACTATTACGCAATGACGTATAATGTTATTACTATTACGCACTAACGTATAACGTTATAAACTAATACGTACTAACGTATAACGTTATATACTATTACGTGCTAACGTATAACGTTATACACTATTACGTAAAGACGTATAACGTTATATACTAATACGTACTAACGTATAACGTTATATATTATTACGTAATGACGTATAACGCTATATACTATTACGTACTAACGTATAACGTTATAAACTAATACGTAATGACGAATAACGTTATATACTATTACGTGCTAACGTATAACGTTATATACTATTTCGTGCTAACGTGTAACGTTATATACTATAACGTAATGACGTATAACGCTATATACTATTACGTACTAACGTGTAACGCTATATACTATTACGTACTAACGTATAACGTTATAAACTATTACGCAATGACGTATAACGTTATATACTATTACGCAATGACGTATAACGCTATATACTATTACGTACTAACGTATAACGTTATAAACTAATACGTAATGACGTATAACGTTATATACTATTACGCAATGACGTATAACGTTATATACTATTACGCAATGACGTATAACGTTATATACTATTACGCAATGACGTATAACGCTATATACTATTAGGTACTAACGTATAACGTTATAAACTAATACGTAATGACGTATAACGTTATAAACTAATACGTAATGACGTATAACGTTATATCGTATTACGTGCTAACGTATAACGTTATATACTATTACGTACTAACGTGTAACGTTATATAGTATTACCTGATGACGTATAACGTTATATACTATTACGGACTAACGTATAACGTTATATCCTATTACATAATAACGTATAACGTTATATACCATTACGTACTAACGTATAACGTTATATACTATTTCGTACTAACGTATAACGTTATATACTATTACGTACTAACGTATAATGTAATATACTATTACGTACTAACGTATAACGTTATATACTATTACGTACTAACGTATAACGTTATATACTATTACGCAATGACGTATAATGTTATATACTATTACGCACTAACGTATAACGTTATAAACTAATACGTACTAACGTATAACGTTATATACTATTACGTGCTAACGTATAACGTTATACACTATTACGTAAAGACGTATAACGTTATATACTAATACGTACTAACGTATAACGTTATATATTATTACGTAATGACGTATAACGCTATATACTATTACGTACTAACGTATAACGTTATAAACTAATACGTAATGACGAATAACGTTATATACTATTACGTGCTAACGTATAACGTTATATACTATTTCGTGCTAACGTGTAACGTTATATACTATAACGTAATGACGTATAACGCTATATACTATTACGTACTAACGTGTAACGCTATATACTATTACGTACTAACGTATAACGTTATAAACTATTACGCAATGACGTATAACGTTATATACTATTACGCAATGACGTATAACGCTATATACTATTACGTACTAACGTATAACGTTATAAACTAATACGTAATGACGTATAACGTTATATACTATTACGCAATGACGTATAACGTTATATACTATTACGCAATGACGTATAACGTTATATACTATTACGCAATGACGTATAACGCTATATACTATTAGGTACTAACGTATAACGTTATAAACTAATACGTAATGACGTATAACGTTATAAACTAATACGTAATGACGTATAACGTTATATCGTATTACGTGCTAACGTATAACGTTATATACTATTACGTACTAACGTGTAACGTTATATAGTATTACCTGATGACGTATAACGTTATATACTATTACGGACTAACGTATAACGTTATATATTATTACGTAATGACGTATAACGCTATATACTATTACGTACTAACGTATAACGTTATAAACTAATACGTAATGACGAATAACGTTATATACTATTACGTGCTAACGTATAACGTTATATACTATTTCGTGCTAACGTGTAACGTTATATACTATAACGTAATGACGTATAACGCTATATACTATTACGTACTAACGTGTAACGCTATATACTATTACGTACTAACGTATAACGTTATAAACTATTACGCAATGACGTATAACGTTATATACTATTACGCAATGACGTATAACGCTATATACTATTACGTACTAACGTATAACGTTATAAACTAATACGTAATGACGTATAACGTTATATACTATTACGCAATGACGTATAACGTTATATACTATTACGCAATGACGTATAACGTTATATACTATTACGCAATGACGTATAACGCTATATACTATTAGGTACTAACGTATAACGTTATAAACTAATACGTAATGACGTATAACGTTATAAACTAATACGTAATGACGTATAACGTTATATCGTATTACGTGCTAACGTATAACGTTATATACTATTACGTACTAACGTGTAACGTTATATAGTATTACCTGATGACGTATAACGTTATATACTATTACGGACTAACGTATAACGTTATATCCTATTACATAATAACGTATAACGTTATATACCATTACGTACTAACGTATAACGTTATATACTATTTCGTACTAACGTATAACGTTATATACTATTACGTACTAACGTATAATGTAATATACTATTACGTACTAACGTATAACGTTATATACTAATACGTAATGACGTATAACGTTATAAACTAATACGTAATGACGAATAACGTTATGTACTATTACGTACTAACGTATAACGTTATAAACTAATACGTACTAACGTATAACGTTATACGTCATTACGTAAAGACGTATAACGTTATATACTAATACGTAATAACGTATAACGTTGTATACTATTACGTACTAACGTATAACGTTATATACTATTACGTAATGACGTATAACGCTATATACTATTACGTACTAACGTATAACGCTATATACTATTACGTACTAACGTGTAACGTTATATAGTATTACGTACTAACGTATAACGTTATACACTATTACGTAAAGACGTATAACGTTATATACTAATACGTAATAACGTATAACGTTATATACTATTACGTACTAACGTATAACGTTATATACTATTACGTACTAAAGTATAACGTTATAAACTAATACGTAATGACGTATAACGTTATAAACAAATACGTAATGACGAGTAACGTTATATACTATTACGTACTAACGTATAACGTTATATACTATTACGTACTAACGTATAACGTTATATACTATTACGTACTAACGTATAACGTTATATACTATTACGCAATGACGTATAACGTTATATACTATTACGCACTAACGTATAACGTTATAAACTAATACGTACTAATGTGTAACGTTATATAGTATTACCTGATGACGTATAACGTTGTATACTATTACGTAATAACGGGTACCGTAATATAGTATTACCTGATGACGTATAACGTTATATACTTTTACGTACTAACGTATAACGTTATATACTAATACGTAATGACGTATATCGTTATATACTATTACGTACTAACGTATAACGTTATATACTATTACGTAATGACGTATAACGCTATATACTATTACTTACTAACGTATAACGTTATAAACTAATACGTAATGACGAATAACGTTATATACTATTACGTACTAACGTATAACGTTATATACTATTACGTGCTAACGTATAACGTTATATACTATATCGTGCTAACGTGTAACGTTATATACTATTACGTAATGACGTATAACGTTATAAACTAATACGTAATGACGAGTAACGTTATATACTATTACGTACTAACGTATAACGTTATAAACTAATACGTACTAACGTATAACGTTATAAACTAATACGTACTAATGTGTAACGTTATATAGTATTACCTGATGACGTATAACGTTGTATACTATTACGTAATAACGTGTAACGTAATATAGTATTACCTGATGACGTATAACGTTATATACTATTACGCAATGACGTATAACGCTATATACTATTACGTACTAAAGTATAACGTTATAAACTAATACGTAATGACGAATAACGTTATATACTATTACGTACTAACGTATAACGTTATAAACTAATACGTAATGACGTATAACGTTATAAACTAATACGTAATGACGAGTAACGTTATATACTATTACGTACTAACGTATAACGTTATAAACTAATACGTACTAACGTATAACGTTATACACCATTGCGTAAAGACGTATAACGTTATATACTAATACGTAATAACGTATAACGTTGTATACTATTACGTACTAACGTATAACGTTATAAACTAATACGTACTAATGTGTAACGTTATATAGTATTACCTGATGACGTATAACGTTGTATACTATTACGTAATAACGTGTAACGTAATATAGTATTACCTGATGACGTATAACGTTATATACTATTAGATACTAACGTATAACGTTATATACTATTACGCAACGACGTATAACGCTATATACTATTACGTACTAAAGGATAACGTTATAAACTAATACGTAATGACGAATAACGTTATATACTATTACGTACTAACGTATAACGTTATAAACTAATACGTAATGTCGTATAACGTTATAAACTAATACGTAATGACGAGTAACGTTATATACTATTACGTACTAACGTATAACGTTATAAACTAATACGTACTAACGTATAACGTTATACACCATTACGTAAAGACGTATAACGTTGTATACTATTACGTAATAATGTGTAACGTAATATAGTATTACCTGATGACGTATAACTTTATATACTATTAGATACTAACGTATAACGTTATATACTATTACGCAACGACGTATAACGTTATATACAATTACGCAATGACGTATAACGCTATATACTATTACGTACTAAAGTATAACGATATAAACTAATACGTAATGACGAATAACGTTATATACTAATACGTACTAACGTATAACGTTATAAACTAATACGTAATGTCGTATAACGTTATATACTAATACGTAATAACGTATAACGTTGTATACTATTACGTACTAACGTATAACGTTATATACTATTACGTAATGACGTATAACGCTATATAATATTACGTACTAACGTATAACGCTATATACTATTACGTACTAACGTGTAACGTTATATAGTATTACGTACTAACGTATAACGTTATACACTATTACGTAAAGACGTATAACGTTATATACTAATACGTAATAACGTATAACGTTATATACTATTACGTACTAACGTATAACGTTATAAACTAATACGTAATGACGTATAACGTTATATACTATTACGTACTAACGTACAACGTTATATACTATTACGTAATGACGTATAACGCTATATACTATTACGTACTATCGTATAACGTTATAAACCAATACGTAATGACGAATAACGTTATACACTATTACGTACTAACGTATAACGTTATATACTATTACGCAATGACGTATAATGTTATATACTATTACGCACTAACGTATAACGTTATAAACTAATACGTACTAACGTATAACGTTATATACTATTACGTGCTAACGTATAACGTTATACGTTATTACGTAAAGACGTATAACGTTATATACTAATACGTACTAACGTATAACGTTATATATTATTACGTAATGACGTATAACGCTATATACTATTACGTACTAACGTATAACGTTATAAACTAATACGTAATGACGAATAACGTTATATACTATTACGTGCTAACGTATAACGTTATATACTATTTCGTGCTAACGTGTAACGTTATATACTATAACGTAATGACGTATAACGCTATATACTATTACGTACTAACGTGTAACGTTATATACTATTACGTACTAACGTATAACGTTATAAACTATTACGCAATGACGTATAACGTTATATACTATTACGCAATGACGTATAACGCTATATACTATTACGTACTAACGTATAACGTTATAAACTAATACGTAATGACGTATAACGTTATATACTATTACGCAATGACGTATAACGTTATATACTATTACGCAATGACGTATAACGTTATATACTATTACGCAATGACGTATAACGCTATATACTATTAGGTACTAACGTATAACGTTATAAACTAATACGTAATGACGTATAACGTTATAAACTAATACGTAATGACGTATAACGTTATATCGTATTACGTGCTAACGTATAACGTTATATACTATTACGTACTAACGTGTAACGTTATATAGTATTACCTGATGACGTATAACGTTATATACTATTACGGACTAACGTATAACGTTATATCCTATTACATAATAACGTATAACGTTATATACCATTACGTACTAACGTATAACGTTATATACTATTTCGTACTAACGTATAACGTTATACACCATTACGTAAAGACGTATAACGTTATATACTAATACGTAATAACGTATAACGTTGTATACTATTACGTACTAACGTATAACGTTATATACTATTACGTAATGACGTATAACGCTATATAATATTACGTACTAAAGTATAACGATATAAACTAATACGTACTAACGTATAACGTTATACACCATTACGTAAAGACGTATAACGTTATATACTAATACGTAATAACGTATAACGTTGTATACTATTACGTACTAACGTATAACGTTATATACTATTACGTAATGACGTATAACGCTATATACTATTACGTACTAACGTATAACGCTATATACTATTACGTACTAACGTGTAACGTTATATAGTATTACGTACTAACGTATAACGTTATACACTATTACGTAAAGACGTATAACGTTATATACTAATACGTAATAACGTATAACGTTATATACTATTACGTACTAACGTATAACGTTATATACTATTACGTACTAAAGTATAACGTTATAAACTAATACGTAATGACGTATAACGTTATAAACAAATACGTAATGACGAGTAACGTTATATACTATTACGTACTAACGTATAACGTTATATACTATTACGTACTAACGTATAACGTTATATACTATTACGTACTAACGTATAACGTTATATACTATTACGCAATGACGTATAACGTTATATACTATTACGCACTAACGTATAACGTTATAAACTAATACGTACTAATGTGTAACGTTATATAGTATTACCTGATGACGTATAACGTTGTATACTATTACGTAATAACGGGTACCGTAATATAGTATTACCTGATGACGTATAACGTTATATACTTTTACGTACTAACGTATAACGTTATATACTAATACGTAATGACGTATATCGTTATATACTATTACGTACTAACGTATAACGTTATATACTATTACGTAATGACGTATAACGCTATATACTATTACTTACTAACGTATAACGTTATAAACTAATACGTAATGACGAATAACGTTATATACTATTACGTACTAACGTATAACGTTATATACTATTACGTGCTAACGTATAACGTTATATACTATATCGTGCTAACGTGTAACGTTATATACTATTACGTAATGACGTATAACGTTATAAACTAATACGTAATGACGAGTAACGTTATATACTATTACGTACTAACGTATAACGTTATAAACTAATACGTACTAACGTATAACGTTATAAACTAATACGTACTAATGTGTAACGTTATATAGTATTACCTGATGACGTATAACGTTGTATACTATTACGTAATAACGTGTAACGTAATATAGTATTACCTGATGACGTATAACGTTATATACTATTACGCAATGACGTATAACGCTATATACTATTACGTACTAAAGTATAACGTTATAAACTAATACGTAATGACGAATAACGTTATATACTATTACGTACTAACGTATAACGTTATAAACTAATACGTAATGACGTATAACGTTATAAACTAATACGTAATGACGAGTAACGTTATATACTATTACGTACTAACGTATAACGTTATAAACTAATACGTACTAACGTATAACGTTATACACCATTGCGTAAAGACGTATAACGTTATATACTAATACGTAATAACGTATAACGTTGTATACTATTACGTACTAACGTATAACGTTATATACTATTACGTAATGACGTATAACGCTATATACTATTACGCACTAACGTATAACGTTATAAACTAATACGTACTAACGTATAACGTTATATACTATTACGTGCTAACGTATAACGTTATACACTATTACGTAAAGACGTATAACGTTATATACTATTACGTACTAACGTACAACGTTATATACTATTACGTACTAAAGTATAACGTTATAAACTAATACGTAATGACGTATAACGTTATATACTATTACGTACTAACGTACAACGTTATATACTATTACGTAATGACGTATAATGCTATATACTATTACGTACTAACGTATAACGTTATAAACTAATACGTAATGACGAATAACGTTATATACTAATACGTACTAACGTATAACGTTATATACTATTACGCAATGACGTATAACGTTATATACTATTACGCACTAATGTATAACGTTATAAACTATTACGTGCTAACGTATAACGCTATATACTATTTCGTGCTAACGTGTAACGTTATATACTATTACGTAATGACGTATAACGCTATATACTATTACGTACTAACGTATAACGTTATATACTATTACGCAATGACGTATAACGTTATATACTATTACGCACTAACGTATAACGTTATAAACTAATACGTACTAACGTATAACGTTATATACTATTACGTGCTAACGTATAGCGTTATATACTATTTCGTGCTAACGTGTAACGTTATATACTATTACTTAATGACGTATAACGCTATATACTATTACGCACTAACGTATAACGTTATAAACTAATACGTACTAACGTATAACGTTATATACTATTACGTGCTAACGTATAACGTTATACACTATTACGTAAAGACGTATAACGTTATATACTATTACGTACTAACGTACAACGTTATATACTATTACGTACTAAAGTATAACGTTATAAACTAATACGTAATAACGTATAACGTTATATACTATTACGTCCTAACGTATAACGTTATATATTATTACGTAATGACGTATAACGCTATATACTATTACGTACTAACGTATAACGTTATAAACTATTACGCAATGACGTATAACGTTATATACTATTACGCAATGACGTATAACGTTATATACTATTACGCACTAACGTATAACGTTATAAACTAATACGTACTAACGTATAACGTTATATACTATTACTTGCTAACGTATAACGTTATATACTATTTCGTGCTAACGTGTAACGTTATATACTATTACGTAATGACGTATAACGTTATAAACTAATACGTAATGACGAGTAACGTTATATACTATTACGCAATGACGTATAACGCTATATACTATTACGTACTAACGTATAACGTTATAAACTAATACGTAATGACGTATAACGTTATATACTATTACGTACTAACGTATAGCGTTATAAACTAATACGTACTAACGAATAACGTTATATACTATTACGCACTAACGTATAATGTTATAAACTAATACGTAATGACGTATAACGTTATATACTATTACGTAATAACGTGTAACGTTATATACTAATACGTAATAACGTAAAACGTTATATACTATCACGTAATAACGTATAACGTTATATACTATTACGTAATGACGTATAACGTTATATACTAATACGTAATAACGTATAACGTTATATCGTACTACGTGCTAACGTATAACGTTATATACTATTACGTACTAACGTGTAACGTGATATAGTATTACCTGATGACGTATAACGTTATATACTATTACGTACTAACGTATAACGTTATATACTATTACGCAATGACGTATAACGTTATATACCATTACGTACTAACGTATAACGCTATATACTATTACGTACTAAAGTATAACGTTATAAACTAATACGTAATGACGTATAACGTTATAAACTAATACGTAATGACGAGTAACGTTATATACTATTACGTAATAACGTATAACGTTATATACTATTACGTAATGACGTATAACGTTATACACTATTACGTAAAGACGTATATCGTTATATACTAATACGTAATAACGTATAACGTTGTATACTATTACGTACTAACGTATAACGTTATATACTATTACGTAATGACGTATAACGTTATATACTAATACGTAATGACGTATATCGTTATATACTATTACGTACTAACGTATAACGTTATATACTATTACGTAATGACGTATAACGCTATATACTATTACGTACTAACGTATAACGTTATAAAATAATACGTAATGACGAATAACGTTATATACTATTACGTACTAACGTATAACGTTATATACTATTACGCAATGACGTATAACGTTATATACTATTACGCACTAACGTATAACGTTATAAACTAATACGTACTAACGTATAACGTTATATACTATTACGTGCTAACGTATAACGTTATATACTACTTCGTGCTAACCTGTAACGTTATATACTATTACGTAATGACGTATAACGTTATAAACTAATACGTAATGACGAGTAACGTTATATACTATTACGTACTAACGTATAACGTTATAAACTAATACGTACTAACGTATAACGTTATAAACTAATACGTACTAACGTGTAACGTTATATAGTATTACGTACTAACGTATAACGTTATATACTATTACGTAAAGACGTATAACGTTATATACTAATACGTAATAACGTATAACGCTATATACTATAACGTACTAACGTATAACGTTATATGTTATTACGTAATGACGTATAACGCTATATACTATTACGTACTAACGTATAACGTTATAAACTAATACGTAATGACGAATAACGTTATATACTATTACGTACTAACGTATAACGTTATATACTACTACGCAATGACGTATAACGTTATATACTATTACGCAATGACGTATAACGCTATCTACTATTACGTACTAACGTATAACGTTATAAACTATTACGCAATGACGTGTAACGTTATATACTATTACGCAATGACGTATAACGCTATATACTATTACGTACTAACGTATAACGTTATAAACTAATACGTAATGACGTATAACGTTATATACTATTACGTACTAACGTATAACGTTATAAACTAATACGTTCTAACGAATAACGTTATATACTATTACGTACTAACGTATAATGTTATAAACTAATACGTAATGACGTATAACGTTATATACTAATACGTAATGACGTATAACGTTATAAACTAATACGTACTAACGTATAACGTTATTGAGTATTACCTTATAGCGTATAACGTTATATACTAATACGTAATAACGTAAAACGTTATATACTATTATGTAATAACGTATAACGTTATATACTATTACGTAATGACGTATAACGTTATACACTATTACGTAAAGACGTATAACGTTATATACCAATACGTAATAACGTATAACGTTGTATACTATTACGTACTAACGTATAACGTTATATACTATTTCGTGCTAACGTGTAACGTTATATACTATTACGTAATGACGTATAACGTTATAAACTAATACGTAATGACGAGTAACGTTATATACTATTACGTGCTAACGTATAACGTTATATACTATTTCGTGCTAACGTGTAACGTTATATACTATTACGTAAAGACGTATAACGTTATATACTAATACGTATTAACGTATAACGTTATATACTATTACGTACTAACGTATAACGTTATATATTATTACGTAATGACGTATAACGCTATATACTATTACGTACTAACGTATAACGTTATATACTATTACGTGCTAACGTATAACGTTATATACTATTACGCAATGACGTATAACGTTATATACTATTACGCACTAACGTATAACGTTATATACTATTACGCAATGACGTATAACGTTATATACTATTACGCACTAACGTATAACGTTATAAACTAATACGTTCTAACGTATAACGTTATATACTATTACGTGCTAACGTATAACGTTATATACTATTTCGTGCTAACGTGTAACGTTATATACTATTACGTAATGACGTGTAACGTTATAAACTAATACGTAATGACGAGTAACGTTATATACTATTACGTACTAACGTATAACGTTATAAACTAATACGTACTAACGTATAACGTTATAAACTAATACGTACTAATGTGTAACGTTATATAGTATTACCTGATGACGTATAACGTTGTATACTATTACGTAATAACGTGTAACGTAATATAGTATTACCTGATGACGTATAACGTTATATACTATTAGATACTAACGTATAACGTTATATACTATTACGCAACGACGTATAACGCTATATACTATTACGTACTAAAGGATAACGTTATAAACTAATACGTAATGACGAATAACGTTATATACTATTACGTACTAACGTATAACGTTATAAACTAATACGTAATGTCGTATAACGTTATAAACTAATACGTAATGACGAGTAACGTTATATACTATTACGTACTAACGTATAACGTTATAAACTAATACGTACTAACGTATAACGTTATACACCATTACGTAAAGACGTATAACGTTATATACTATTACGTACTAACGTATAACGTTATAAACTAATACGTACTAACGTATAACGTTATAAACTAATACGTACTAATGTGTAACGTTATATAGTATTACCTGATGACGTATAACGTTGTATACTATTACGTAATAACGTGTAACGTAATATAGTATTACCTGATGACGTATAACGTTATATACTATTAGATACTAACGTATAACGTTATATACTATTACGCAACGACGTATAACGTTATATACAATTACGCAATGACGTATAACGCTATATACTATTACGTACTAAAGTATAACGATATAAACTAATACGTAATGACGAATAACGTTATATACTAATACGTACTAACGTATAACGTTATAAACTAATACGTAATGTCGTATAACGTTATAAACTAATACGTAATGACGAGTAACGTTATATACTATTACGTACTAACGTATAACGTTATAAACTAATACGTACTAACGTATAACGTTATACACCATTACGTAAAGACGTATAACGTTATATACTAATACGTAATAACGTATAACGTTGTATACTATTACGTACTAACGTATAACGTTATATACTATTACGTAATGACGTATAACGCTATATAATATTACGTACTAACGTATAACGCTATATACTATTACGTACTAACGTGTAACGTTATATAGTATTACGTACTAACGTATAACGTTATACACTATTACGTAAAGACGTATAACGTTATATACTAATACGTAATAACGTATAACGTTATATACTATTACGTACTAACGTATAACGTTATAAACTAATACGTAATGACGTATAACGTTATATACTATTACGTACTAACGTACAACGTTATATACTATTACGTAATGACGTATAACGCTATATACTATTACGTACTATCGTATAACGTTATAAACCAATACGTAATGACGAATAACGTTATACACTATTACGTACTAACGTATAACGTTATATACTATTACGCAATGACGTATAATGTTATATACTATTACGCACTAACGTATAACGTTATAAACTAATACGTACTAACGTATAACGTTATATACTATTACGTGCTAACGTATAACGTTATACACTATTACGTAAAGACGTATAACGTTATATACTAATACGTACTAACGTATAACGTTATATATTATTACGTAATGACGTATAACGCTATATACTATTACGTACTAACGTATAACGTTATAAACTAATACGTAATGACGAATAACGTTATATACTATTACGTGCTAACGTATAACGTTATATACTATTTCGTGCTAACGTGTAACGTTATATACTATAACGTAATGACGTATAACGCTATATACTATTACGTACTAACGTGTAACGCTATATACTATTACGTACTAACGTATAACGTTATAAACTATTACGCAATGACGTATAACGTTATATACTATTACGCAATGACGTATAACGCTATATACTATTACGTACTAACGTATAACGTTATAAACTAATACGTAATGACGTATAACGTTATAAACTAATACGTAATGACGAATAACGTTATGTACTATTACGTACTAACGTATAACGTTATAAACTAATACGTACTAACGTATAACGTTATACACCATTACGTAAAGACGTATAACGTTATATACTAATACGTAATAACGTATAACGTTGTATACTATTACGTACTAACGTATAACGTTATATACTATTACGTAATGACGTATAACGCTATATACTATTACGTACTAACGTATAACGCTATATACTATTACGTACTATCGTGTAACGTTATATAGTATTACGTACTAACGTATAACGTTATACACTATTACGTAAAGACGTATAACGTTATATACTAATACGTAATAACGTATAACGTTATATACTATTACGTACTAACGTATAACGTTATAAACTAATACGTAATGACGTATAACGTTATTGAGTATTACCTTATAGCGTATAACGTTATATACTAATACGTAATAACGTAAAACGTTATATACTATTATGTAATAACGTATAACGTTATATACTATTACGTAATGACGTATAACGTTATACACTATTACGTAAAGACGTATAACGTTATATACCAATACGTAATAACGTATAACGTTGTATACTATTACGTACTAACGTATAACGTTATATACTAATACGTAATAACGTATAACGTTATATACTATTACGTACTAACGTATAACGTTATATATTATTACGTAATGACGTATAACGCTATATACTATTACGTACTAACGTATAACGTTATATACTATTACGTGCTAACGTATAACGTTATATACTATTACGCAATGACGTATAACGTTATATACTATTACGCACTAACGTATAACGTTATATACTATTACGCAATGACGTATAACGTTATATACTATTACGCACTAACGTATAACGTTATAAACTAATACGTTCTAACGTATAACGTTATATACTATTACGTGCTAACGTATAACGTTATATACTATTTCGTGCTAACGTGTAACGTTATATACTATTACGTAATGACGTGTAACGTTATAAACTAATACGTAATGACGAGTAACGTTATATACTATTACGTACTAACGTATAACGTTATAAACTAATACGTACTAACGTATAACGTTATAAACTAATACGTACTAATGTGTAACGTTATATAGTATTACCTGATGACGTATAACGTTGTATACTATTACGTAATAACGTGTAACGTAATATAGTATTACCTGATGACGTATAACGTTATATACTATTAGATACTAACGTATAACGTTATATACTATTACGCAACGACGTATAACGCTATATACTATTACGTACTAAAGGATAACGTTATAAACTAATACGTAATGACGAATAACGTTATATACTATTACGTACTAACGTATAACGTTATAAACTAATACGTAATGTCGTATAACGTTATAAACTAATACGTAATGACGAGTAACGTTATATACTATTACGTACTAACGTATAACGTTATAAACTAATACGTACTAACGTATAACGTTATACACCATTACGTAAAGACGTATAACGTTATATACTATTACGTACTAACGTATAACGTTATAAACTAATACGTACTAACGTATAACGTTATAAACTAATACGTACTAATGTGTAACGTTATATAGTATTACCTGATGACGTATAACGTTGTATACTATTACGTAATAACGTGTAACGTAATATAGTATTACCTGATGACGTATAACGTTATATACTATTAGATACTAACGTATAACGTTATATACTATTACGCAACGACGTATAACGTTATATACAATTACGCAATGACGTATAACGCTATATACTATTACGTACTAAAGTATAACGATATAAACTAATACGTAATGACGAATAACGTTATATACTAATACGTACTAACGTATAACGTTATAAACTAATACGTAATGTCGTATAACGTTATAAACTAATACGTAATGACGAGTAACGTTATATACTATTACGTACTAACGTATAACGTTATAAACTAATACGTACTAACGTATAACGTTATACACCATTACGTAAAGACGTATAACGTTATATACTAATACGTAATAACGTATAACGTTGTATACTATTACGTACTAACGTATAACGTTATATACTATTACGTAATGACGTATAACGCTATATAATATTACGTACTAACGTATAACGCTATATACTATTACGTACTAACGTGTAACGTTATATAGTATTACGTACTATCGTATAACGTTATACACTATTACGTAAAGACGTATAACGTCATATACTAATACGTAATAACGTATAACGTTATATACTATTACGTACTAACGTATAACGTTATAAACTAATACGTAATGACGTATAACGTTATATACTATTACGTACTAACGTACAACGTTATATAGTATTACGTAATGACGTATAACGCTATATACTATTACGTACTAACGTACAACGTTATATACTATTACGTAATGACGTATAACGCTATATACTATTACGTACTATCGTATAACGTTATAAACCAATACGTAATGACGAATAACGTTATACACTATTACGTACTAACGTATAACGTTATATACTATTACGCAATGACGTATAATGTTATATACTATTACGCACTAACGTATATCGTTATAAACTAATACGTACTAACGTATAACGTTATATACTATTACGTGCTAACGTATAACGTTATACACTATTACGTAAAGACGTATAACGTTATATACTAATACGTACTAACGTATAACGTTATATATTATTACGTAATGACGTATAACGCTATATACTATTACGTACTAACGTATAACGTTATAAACAAATACGTAATGACGAGTAACGTTATATACTATTACGTACTAACGTATAACGTTATATACTATTACGTACTAACGTATAACGTTATATACTATTACGTACTAACGTATAACGTTATAAACTAATACGTAATGACGTATAACGTTATATACTATTACGCAATGACGTATAACCTTATATACTATTACGCAATGACGTATAACGTTATATACTATTACGCAATGACGTATAACGCTATATACTATTAGGTACTAACGTATAACGTTATAAACTAATACGTAATGACGTATAACGTTATAAACTAATACGTAATGACGTATAACGTTATATCGTATTACGTGCTAACGTATAACGTTATATACTATTACGTACTAACGTGTAACGTTATATAGTATTACCTGATGACGTATAACGTTATATACTATTACGGACTAACGTATAACGTTATATCCTATTACATAATAACGTATAACGTTATATACCATTACGTACTAACGTATAACGTTATATACTATTTCGTACTAACGTATAACGTTATATACTATTACGTACTAACGTATAATGTAATATACTATTACGTACTAACGTATAACGTTATATACTAACACGTAATGACGTATAACGTTATAAACTAATACGTAATGACGAATAACGTTATGTACTATTACGTACTAACGTATAACGTTATAAACTAATACGTACTAACGTATAACGTTATACACCATTACGTAAAGACGTATAACGTTATATACTAATACGTAATAACGTATAACGTTGTATACTATTACGTACTAACGTATAACGTTATATACTATTACGTAATGACGTATAACGCTATATACTATTACGTACTAACGTATAACGCTATATACTATTACGTACTAACGTGTAACGTTATATAGTATTACGTACTAACGTATAACGTTATACACTATTACGTAAAGACGTATAACGTTATATACTAATACGTAATAACGTACAACGTTATATACTATTACGTACTAACGTATAACGTTATATACTATTACGTACTAAAGTATAACGTTATAAACTAATACGTAATGACGTATAACGTTATAAACAAATACGTAATGACGAGTAACGTTATATACTATTACGTACTAACGTATAACGTTATATACTATTACGTACTAACGTATAACGTTATATACTATTACGTACTAACGTATAACGTTATATACTATTACGCAATGACGTATAACGTTATATACTATTACGCACTAACGTATAACGTTATAAACTAATACGTACTAATGTGTAACGTTATATAGTATTACGTGATGACGTATAACGTTGTATACTATTACGTAATAACGGGTACCGTAATATAGTATTACCTGATGACGTATAACGTTATATACTTTTACGTACTAACGTATAACGTTATATACTAATACGTAATGACGTATATCGTTATATACTATTACGTACTAACGTATAACGTTATATACTATTACGTAATGACGTATAACGCTATATACTATTACGTACTAACGTATAACGTTATAAACTAATACGTAATGACGAATAACGTTATATACTATTACGTACTAACGTATAACGTTATATACTATTACGTGCTAACGTATAACGTTATATACTATATCGTGCTAACGTGTAACGTTATATACTATTACGTAATGACGTATAACGTTATAAACTAATACGTAATGACGAGTAACGTTATATACTATTACGTACTAACGTATAACGTTATAAACTAATACGTACTAACGTATAACGTTATAAACTAATACGTACTAATGTGTAACGTTATATAGTATTACCTGATGACGTATAACGTTGTATACTATTACGTAATAACGTGTAACGTAATATAGTATTACCTGATGACGTATAACGTTATATACTATTACGTACTAACGTATAACGTTATATACTATTACGCAATGACGTATAACGTTATATACTATTACGCAATGACGTATAACGCTATATACTATTACGTACTAAAGTATAACGTTATAAACTAATACGTAATGACGAATAACGTTATATACTATTACGTACTAACGTATAACGTTATAAACTAATACGTAATGACGTATAACGTTATAAACTAATACGTAATGACGAGTAACGTTATATACTATTACGTACTAACGTATAACGTTATAAACTAATACGTACTAACGTATAACGTTATACACCATTGCGTAAAGACGTATAACGTTATATACTAATACGTAATAACGTATAACGTTGTATACTATTACGTACTAACGTATAACGTTATATACTATTACGTAATGACGTATAACGCTATATACTATTACGCACTAACGTATAACGTTATAAACTAATACGTACTAACGTATAACGTTATATACTATTACGTAATGACGTATAACGCTATATACTATTACGCACTAACGTATAACGTTATATACTATTACGTACTAACGTACAACGTTATATACTATTACGTACTAAAGTATAACGTTATAAACTAATACGTAATGACGTATAACGTTATATACTATTACGTACTAACGTACAACGTTATATACTATTACGTAATGACGTATAATGCTATATACTATTACGTACTAACGTATAACGTTATAAACTAATACGTAATGACGAATAACGTTATATACTATTACGTACTAACGTATAACGTTATATACTATTACGCAATGACGTATAACGTTATATACTATTACGCACTAATGTATAACGTTATAAACTATTACGTGCTAACGTATAACGCTATATACTATTTCGTGCTAACGTGTAACGTTATATACTATTACGTAATGACGTATAACGCTATATACTATTACGTACTAACGTATAACGTTATATACTATTACGCAATGACGTATAACGTTATATACTATTACGCACTAACGTATAACGTTATAAACTAATACGTACTAACGTATAACGTTATATACTATTACGTGCTAACGTATAGCGTTATATACTATTTCGTGCTAACGTGTAACGTTATATACTATTACGTAATGACGTATAACGTTATATACTAATACGTAATAACGTATAACGTTGTATACTATTACGTACTAACGTAGAACGTTATATACTATTACGTAATGACGTATAACGCTATATACTATTACGCACTAACGTATAACGTTATAAACTAATACGTACTAACGTATAACGTTATATACTATTACGTGCTAACGTATAACGTTATACACTATTACGTAAAGACGTATAACGTTATATACTATTACGTACTAACGTACAACGTTATATACTATTACGTACTAAAGTATAACGTTATAAACTAATACGTAATAACGTATAACGTTATATACTATTACGTACTAACGTATAACGTTATATATTATTACGTAATGACCTATAACGCTATATACTATTACGTACTAACGTATAACGTTATAAA
This sequence comes from Bombus pascuorum, assembly GCF_905332965.1. NCBI lineage: Eukaryota > Metazoa > Arthropoda > Insecta > Hymenoptera > Apidae > Bombus > Bombus pascuorum. Next base: position 14,258,038 of record NC_083491.1, on the reverse strand, counting down.
CTAATACGTAATGACGAATAACGTTATATACTATTACGTACTAACGTATAACGTTATATACTATTACGCAATGACGTATAACGTTATATACTATTACGCAATGACGTATAACGCTATATACTATTACGTACTAACGTATAACGTTATAAACTATTACGCAATGACGTATAACGTTATATACTATTACGCAATGACGTATAACGTTATATACTATTACGCACTAACGTATAACGTTATAAACTAATACGTACTAACGTATAACGTTATATACTATTACTTGCTAACGTATAACGTTATATACTATTTCGTGCTAACGTGTAACGTTATATACTATTACGTAATGACGTATAACGTTATAAACTAATACGTAATGACGAGTAACGTTATATACTAATACGTACTAACGTATAACGTTATAAACTAATACGTACTAACGTATAACGTTATAAACTAATACGTACTAACGTATAACGTTATACACCATTACGTAAAGACGTATAACATTATATACTAATACGTAATAACGTATAACGTTGTATACTATTACGTACTAACGTATAACGTTATATACTATTACGTAATGACGTATAACGTTATATACTAATACGTAATGACGTATATCGTTATATACTATTACGTACTAACGTATAACGTTATATACTATTACGTAATGACGTATAACGCTATATACTATTACGTACTAACGTATAACGTTATAAAATAATACGTAATGACGAATAACGTTATATACTATTACGTACTAACGTATAACGTTATATACTATTACGCAATGACGTATAACGTTATATACTATTACGCACTAACGTATAACGTTATAAACTAATACGTACTAACGTATAACGTTATATACTATTACGTGCTAACGTATAACGTTATATACTACTTCGTGCTAACCTGTAACGTTATATACTATTACGTAATGACGTATAACGTTATAAACTAATACGTAATGACGAGTAACGTTATATACTATTACGTACTAACGTATAACGTTATAAACTAATACGTACTAACGTATAACGTTATAAACTAATACGTACTAACGTGTAACGTTATATAGTATTACGTACTAACGTATAACGTTATATACTATTACGTAAAGACGTATAACGTTATATACTAATACGTAATAACGTATAACGTTATATACTATAACGTACTAACGTATAACGTTATATGTTATTACGTAATGACGTATAACGCTATATACTATTACGTACTAACGTATAACGTTATAAACTAATACGTAATGACGAATAACGTTATATACTATTACGTACTAACGTATAACGTTATATACTACTACGCAATGACGTATAACGTTATATACTATTACGCAATGACGTATAACGCTATCTACTATTACGTACAGTAGCGGACAAAAGTTTAAGACGATGATTTGTAAACCGGATTACAAACATCTTATACGCATATTGTTCTTCTATTCGGTTTGTCTCTTTGGAATAACGTAGCTGTATGTTTGACCTTCGTAACCTCAGACAGTCAGTTGTTAAATACAAACAATGTAGGAGTTACAACAGTTAGTTACCGCCTAGCACTTGGAAACAGTGGACATTAGTTTAAGACGATCTGTGTAAAACGTGAGTACGAGTACAGTTTTTGAACATTTTGATTCTGGAATGTCAAAATCATTGTTTAGTGTACCTTTTATTGCTTAAAATTCATTTAGGTAGGAACAGACTATGGGTAAATCAAAGAATTTACTTGAAAACGAAAGGGAACAAATCGTAAGGCTGCGAAAGCAAAGTAAAACCTTCACCGAAATAGCAAATATAGTGAACAGGTCAGAAACAGCTTGTAAACAAGCTTGGTATAAATGTTTAAAGACAGGCATGTATTGCGATCAACCGAAAAACGGAAGACCACGGAAAACAACACCGAAAATGGATCGCCGGATTCTTCGATTGAGCGAAAAGGATCGTTTTCGTAGTGCAAATAATATTGCTGCGGAGATAAACTATGAAAACGATACACAAATTAGTGCTAGAACTGTTAGGAGAAGATTAGAAGACTTTAACTTAAGAGGACGAAAACCCCAAAAGAAACCACTGCTGAGTTCTAGGAATCGAAAAAGACGACTTGCATTTGCTAAAGCTCATAAGCATTGGACAAGTGAAGATTGGCAAAAGGTATTGTTTTCTGACGAATCGAAATTCAATCGCGTCTGTTCTGACGGGATACGGTACGTTAGACGTCGAATTGGCGAAAGTTTGAAAACACAGTGCGTTTTAAAAACTCTTAAACATGGTGGTGGCAACGTTATGGTGTGGGCGTGTTTTTCTCGAAGCGGCCCTGGTCCGATATGTCGTATCAATGGAATTATGGACCGTTTTCAATACAAGGACATACTCAAGAACACAATGTTACCTTTTGCACGCAACAATATGAGTGATGATTTTATTTTTCAAAATGATAATGATCCGAAGCACACGGCTCGGGTTGTGAAACAGTTTTTTCAAGAAGAAAATATCACCGTGCTGCCGTGGCCGTCGCAATCACCAGACATTAACCCAATCGAGAATTTGTGAAGCATCATAAAAAAGACAGTACAAGGTTATAAACCGAAAAATTTAAATGAACTTTACTCTACGATTGAAACAGCCTGGAATAATATTACGGTAGATTAATATAAAAAATTAATAGATTCTATGCCAAGAAGATGTACCGAAGGGATAAGAAATAACGGATATTGAACAAAATATTGAATTTAAACAAAAATTGTGTATATTTTTTAACCAAAAATTAATATTTTTTGTATAGTCTTAAACTTTTGACCGACGAAATATTATACAGATTTCGTTCCTTTTTTATAACTTAGCTATTGAGCAAAATATCAAAATGAAATTTTTTTTCTAAGTGTACAAACAAATGTACAATTAGTTAATACCAAAAGTAGAACACCGTATTTATACTTTTTATGGAAAGTAAAACAATTATTTATTTCTTCCATTTCGTCTTAAACTTTTGTCCGCTACTGTACGTACTAACGTATAACGTTATAAACTAATACGTAATGTCGTATAACGTTATAAACTAATACGTAATGACGAGTAACGTTATATACTATTACGTACTAACGTATAACGTTATAAACTAATACGTACTAACGTATAACGTTATACACCATTACGTAAAGACGTATAACGTTATATACTAATACGTAATAACGTATAACGTTGTATACTATTACGTACTAACGTATAACGTTATATACTATTACGTAATGACGTATAACGCTATATAATATTACGTACTAACGTATAACGCTATATACTATTACGTACTAACGTGTAACGTTATATAGTATTACGTACTAACGTATAACGTTATACACTATTACGTAAAGACGTATAACGTTATATACTAATACGTAATAACGTATAACGTTATATACTATTACGTACTAACGTATAACGTTATAAACTAATACGTAATGACGTATAACGTTATATACTATTACGTACTAACGTACAACGTTATATACTATTACGTAATGACGTATAACGCTATATACTATTACGTACTATCGTATAACGTTATAAACCAATACGTAATGACGAATAACGTTATACACTATTACGTACTAACGTATAACGTTATATACTATTACGCAATGACGTATAATGTTATATACTATTACGCACTAACGTATAACGTTATAAACTAATACGTACTAACGTATAACGTTATATACTATTACGTGCTAACGTATAACGTTATACACTATTACGTAAAGACGTATAACGTTATATACTAATACGTACTAACGTATAACGTTATATATTATTACGTAATGACGTATAACGCTATATACTATTACGTACTAACGTATAACGTTATAAACTAATACGTAATGACGAATAACGTTATATACTATTACGTGCTAACGTATAACGTTATATACTATTTCGTGCTAACGTGTAACGTTATATACTATAACGTAATGACGTATAACGCTATATACTATTACGTACTAACGTGTAACGCTATATACTATTACGTACTAACGTATAACGTTATAAACTATTACGCAATGACGTATAACGTTATATACTATTACGTACTAACGTACAACGTTATATACTATTACGTAATGACGTATAACGCTATATACTATTACGTACTATCGTATAACGTTATAAACCAATACGTAATGACGAATAACGTTATACACTATTACGTACTAACGTGTAACGTTATATAGTATTACCTGATGACGTATAACGTTATATACTATTACGGACTAACGTATAACGTTATATCCTATTACATAATAACGTATAACGTTATATACCATTACGTACTAACGTATAACGTTATATACTATTTCGTACTAACGTATAACGTTATATACTATCACGTACTAACGTATAATGTAATATACTATTACGTACTAACGTATAACGTTATATACTAATACGTAATGACGTATAACGTTATAAACTAATACGTAATGACGAATAACGTTATGTACTATTACGCAATGACGTATAATGTTATATACTATTACGCACTAACGTATAACGTTATAAACTAATACGTACTAACGTATAACGTTATATACTATTACGTGCTAACGTATAACGTTATATACTATTTCGTGCTAACGTGTAACGTTATATACTATTACGTAATGACGTATAACGCTATATACTAATACGTAATGACGTATAACGTTATATACTATTACGTAATGACGTATAACGCTATATACTATTACGTACTAACGTATAACGCTATATACTATTACGTACTAACGTGTAACGTTATATAGTATTACGTACTAACGTATAACGTTATACACTATTACGTAAAGACGTATAACGTTATATACTAATACGTAATAACGTATAACGTTATATACTATTACGTACTAACGTACAACGTTATATACTATTTCGTAATGACGTATAACCCTATATACTATTACGTACTAACGTATAACGTTATAAACCAATACGTAATGACGAATAACGTTATATACTATTACGTACTAACGTATAACGTTATATACTATTACGCAATGACGTATAATGTTATATACTATTACGCACTAACGTATAACGTTATAAACTAATACGTACTAACGTATAACGTTATATACTATTACGTGCTAACGTATAACGTTATATACTATTTCGTGCTAACGTGTAACGTTATATACTATTACGTAATGACGTATAACGCTATATACTATTACGTACTAACGTGTAAAGTTATATAGTATTACGCACTAACGTATAACGTTATACACTATTACGTAAAGACGTATAACGTTATATACTATTACGCAATGACGTATAACGCTATATACTATTACGTACTAACGTATAACGTTATAAACTAATACGTAATGACGTATAACGTTATATCGTAATACGTGCTAACGTATAACGTTATATACTATTACGTACTAACGTGTAACGTTATATACTATTACGTAATGACGTATAACGCTATATACTATTACGTACTAACGTGTAAAGTTATATAGTATTACGCACTAACGTATAACGTTATACACTATTACGTAAAGACGTATAACGTTATATACTATTACGCAATGACGTATAACGCTATATACTATTACGTACTAACGTATAACGTTATAAACTAATACGTAATGACGTATAACGTTATATCGTAATACGTGCTAACGTATAACGTTATATACTATTACGTACTAACGTGTAACGTTATATAGTATTACCTGATGACGTATAACGTTATATACTATTACGTACTAACGTGTAACGTTATATAGTATTACCTGATGACGTATAACGTTATATACTATTACGGACTAACGTATAACGTTATATCCTATTACATAATAACGTATAACGTTATATACCATTACGTACTAACGTATAACGTTATATACTATTTCGTACTAACGTATAACGTTATATACTATTACGTACTAACGTATAATGTAATATACTATTACGTACTAACGTATAACGTTATATACTAATACGTAATGACGTATAACGTTATAAACTAATACGTAATGACGAATAACGTTATGTACTATTACGTACTAACGTATAACGTTATAAACTAATACGTACTAACGTATAACGTTATACACCATTACGTAAAGACGTATAACGTTATATACTAATACGTAATAACGTATAACGTTGTATACTATTACGTACTAACGTATAACGTTATATACTATTACGTAATGACGTATAACGCTATATACTATTACGTACTAACGTATAACGCTATATACTATTACGTACTAACGTGTAACGTTATATAGTATTACGTACTAACGTATAACGTTATACACTATTACGTAAAGACGTATAACGTTATATACTAATACGTAATAACGTATAACGTTATATACTATTACGTACTAACGTACAACGTTATATACTATTTCGTAATGACGTATAACCCTATATACTATTACGTACTAACGTATAACGTTATAAACCAATACGTAATGACGAATAACGTTATATACTATTACGTACTAACGTATAACGTTATATACTATTACGCAATGACGTATAATGTTATATACTATTACGCACTAACGTATAACGTTATAAACTAATACGTACTAACGTATAACGTTATATACTATTACGTGCTAACGTATAACGTTATATACTATTTCGTGCTAACGTGTAACGTTATATACTATTACGTAATGACGTATAACGCTATATACTATTACGTACTAACGTGTAAAGTTATATAGTATTACGCACTAACGTATAACGTTATACACTATTACGTAAAGACGTATAACGTTATATACTATTACGCAATGACGTATAACGCTATATACTATTACGTACTAACGTATAACGTTATAAACTAATACGTAATGACGTATAACGTTATATCGTAATACGTGCTAACGTATAACGTTATATACTATTACGTACTAACGTGTAACGTTATATACTATTACGTAATGACGTATAACGCTATATACTATTACGTACTAACGTGTAAAGTTATATAGTATTACGCACTAACGTATAACGTTATACACTATTACGTAAAGACGTATAACGTTATATACTATTACGCAATGACGTATAACGCTATATACTATTACGTACTAACGTATAACGTTATAAACTAATACGTAATGACGTATAACGTTATATCGTAATACGTGCTAACGTATAACGTTATATACTATTACGTACTAACGTGTAACGTTATATAGTATTACCTGATGACGTATAACGTTATATACTATTACGTACTAACGTATAACGTTATATCCTATTACGTAATAACGTATAACGTTATATACCATTACGTACTAACGTATAACGTTATATACTATTACGTACTAACGTATAACGTTATATACTATTACGTACTAACGTATAATGTTATATACTATTACGTACTAATGTATAACGTTATATACTAATACGTAATGACGTATAACGTTATATACTATTACGCACTAACGTATAACATTATAAACTAATACGTACTAACGTATAACGTTATATACTATTACGTGCTAACGTATAACGTTATATACTATTTCGTGCTAACGTGTAACGTTATATACTATTACGTAATGACGTATAACGTTATAAACTAATACGTAATGACGAGTAACGTTATATACTATTACGTGCTAACGTATAACGTTATAAACTAATACGTACTAACGTATAACGTTATAAACTAATACGTACTAATGCGTAACGTTATATAGTATTACCTGATGACGTATAACGTTGTATACTATTACGTAATAACGTGTAACGTAATATAGTATTACCTGATGACGTATAACGTTATATACTATTAGATACTAACGTATAACGTTATATACTATTACGCAACGACGTATAACGCTATATACTATTACGTACTAAAGTATAACGTTATAAACTAATACGTAATGACGAATAACGTTATATACTATTACGTACTAACGTATAACGTTATAAACTAATACGTAATGTCGTATAACGTTATAAACTAATACGTAATGACGAGTAACGTTATATACTATTACGTACTAACGTATAACGTTATAAACTAATACGTACTAACGTATAACGTTATACACCATTACGTAAAGACGTATAACGTTATATACTAATACGTAATAACGTATAACGTTGTATACTATTACGTACTAACGTATAACGTTATATACTATTACGTAATGACGTATAACGCTATATACTATTACGTACTAACGTATAACGCTATATACTATTACGTACTAACGTGTAACGTTATATAGTATTACGTACTAACGTATAACGTTATACACTATTACGTAAAGACGTATAACGTTATATACTAATACGTAATAACGTATAACGTTATATACTATTACGTACTAACGTATAACGTTATAAACTAATACGTAATGACGTATAACGTTATATACTATTACGTACTAACGTACAACGTTATATACTATTACGTAATGACGTATAACGCTATATACTATTACGTACTAACGTATAACGTTATAAACCAATACGTAATGACGAATAACGTTATATACTATTACGTACTAACGTATAACGTTATATACTATTACGCAATGACGTATAATGTTATATACTATTACGCACTAACGTATAACGTTATAAACTAATACGTACTAACGTATAACGTTATATACTATTACGTGCTAACGTATAACGTTATACACTATTACGTAAAGACGTATAACGTTATATACTAATACGTACTAACGTATAACGTTATATATTATTACGTAATGACGTATAACGCTATATACTATTACGTACTAACGTATAACGTTATAAACTAATACGTAATGACGAATAACGTCATATACTATTACGTGCTAACGTATAACGTTATATACTATTTCGTGCTAACGTGTAACGTTATATACTATTACGTAATGACGTATAATGTTATATACTATTACGCACTAACGTATAACGTTATAAACTAATACGTACTAACGTATAACGTTATATACTATTACGTGCTAACGTATAACGTTATATACTATTTCGTGCTAACGTGTAACGTTATATACTATTACGTAATGACGTATAACGCTATATACTATTACGTACTAACGTGTAAAGTTATATAGTATTACGCACTAACGTATAACGTTATACACTATTACGTAAAGACGATTAACGTTATATACTATTACGCAATGACGTATAACGCTATATACTATTACGTACTAACGTATAACGTTATAAACTAATACGTAATGACGTATAACGTTATATCGTAATACGTGCTAACGTATAACGTTATATACTATTACGTACTAACGTGTAACGTTATATAGTATTACCTGATGACGTATAACGTTATATACTATTACGTACTAACATATAACGTTATATCCTATTACGTAATAACGTATAACGTTATATACCATTACGTACTAACGTATAACGTTATATACTATTACGTACTAACGTATAACGTTATATACTATTACGTACTAACGTATAATGTTATATACTATTACGTATTAGTGTATAACGTTATATACTAATACGTAATGACGTATAACGTTATAAACTAATACGTAATGACGAATAACGTTATGTACTATTACGTACCAACGTATAACGTTATAAACTAATACGTACTAACGTATAACGTTATTGAGTATTACCTTATAGCGTATAACGTTATATACTAATACGTAATAACGTAAAACGTTATAAACTATTACGTAATAACGTATAACGTTATATACTATTACGTAATGACGTATAACGTTATACACTATTACGTAAAGACGTATAACGTTATATACTAATACGTAATAACGTATAACGTTGTATACTATTACGTACTAACGTATAACGTTATATACTATTACGTAATGACGTATAACGTTATATACTAATACCTAATGACGTATATCGATATATACAATTACGTACTAACGTATAACGTTATATACTATTTCGTGCTAACGTGTAACGTTCTATACTATTACGTAATGACGTATAACGTTATAAACTAATACGTAATAACGTAAAACGTTATATACTATTACGTAATAACGTATAACGTTATATACTATTACGTACTAACGTATAACGTTATAAACTAATACGTAATGACGAATAACGTTATATACTATTACGTACTAACGTATAACGTTATATACTATTACGCAATGACGTATAACGTTATATACTATTACGCACTAACGTATAACGTTATAAACTAATACGTACTAACGTATAACGTTATATACTATTACGTGCTAACGTATAACGTTATATACTATTTCGTGCTAACGTGTAACGTTATATACTATTACGTAATGATGTATAACGTTATATACTAATACGTAATAACGTACAACGTTATATACTATTTCGTAATGACGTATAACCCTATATACTATTACGTACTAACGTATAACGTTATAAACCAATACGTAATGACGAATAACGTTATATACTATTACGTACTAACGTATAACGTTATACACTATTACGTAAAGACGTATAACGTTATATACTAATACGTAATAACGTATAACGTTATATACTATTACGTACTAACGTATAACGTTATAAACTAATACGTAATGACGAATAACGTTATATACTATTACGTACTAACGTATAATGTTATATACTATTACGCAATGACGTATAACGTTATATACTATTACGCACTAACGTATAACGTTATAAACTAATACGTACTAACGTATAACGTTATATACTATTACGTGCTAACGTATAACGTTATATACTATTTCGTGCTAACGTGTAACGTTATATACTATTACGTAATGACGTATAACGCTATATACTATTACGTACTAACGTGTAAAGTTATATAGTATTACGCACTAACGTATAACGTTATACACTATTACGTAAAGACGTATAACGGTATATACTATTACCCAATGACGTATAACGCTATATACTATTACGTACTAACGTATAACGTTATAAACTAATACGTAATGACGTATAACGTTATATCGTAATACGTGCTAACGTATAACGTTATATACTATTACGTACTAACGTGTAACGTTATATACTATTACGTAATGACGTATAACGCTATATACTATTACGTACTAACGTGTAAAGTTATATAGTATTACGCACTAACGTATAACGTTATACACTATTACGTAAAGACGTATAACGTTATATACTATTACGCAATGACGTATAACGCTATATACTATTACGTACTAACGTATAACGTTATAAACTAATACGTAATGAGGTATAACGTTATATCGTAATACGTGCTAACGTATAACGTTATATACTATTACGTACTAACGTGTAACGTTATATAGTATTACCTGATGACGTATAACGTTATATACTATTACGTACTAACGTATAACGTTATATCCTATTACGTAATAACGTATAACGTTATATACCATTACGTACTAACGTATAACGTTATATACTATTACGTACTAACGTATAACGTTATATACTATTACGTACTAACGTATAATGTTATATACTATTACGTACTAATGTATAACGTTATATACTAATACGTAATGACGTATAACGTTATATACTATTACGCACTAACGTATAACATTATAAACTAATACGTACTAACGTATAACGTTATATACTATTACGTGCTAACGTATAACGTTATATACTATTTCGTGCTAACGTGTAACGTTATATACTATTACGTAATGACGTATAACGTTATAAACTAATACGTAATGACGAGTAACGTTATATACTATTACGTGCTAACGTATAACGTTATAAACTAATACGTACTAACGTATAACGTTATAAACTAATACGTACTAATGCGTAACGTTATATAGTATTACCTGATGACGTATAACGTTGTATACTATTACGTAATAACGTGTAACGTAATATAGTATTACCTGATGACGTATAACGTTATATACTATTAGATACTAACGTATAACGTTATATACTATTACGCAACGACGTATAACGCTATATACTATTACGTACTAAAGTATAACGTTATAAACTAATACGTAATGACGAATAACGTTATATACTATTACGTACTAACGTATAACGTTATAAACTAATACGTAATGTCGTATAACGTTATAAACTAATACGTAATGACGAGTAACGTTATATACTATTACGTACTAACGTATAACGTTATAAACTAATACGTACTAACGTATAACGTTATACACCATTACGTAAAGACGTATAACGTTATATACTAATACGTAATAACGTATAACGTTGTATACTATTACGTACTAACGTATAACGTTATATACTATTACGTAATGACGTATAACGCTATATACTATTACGTACTAACGTATAACGCTATATACTATTACGTACTAACGTGTAACGTTATATAGTATTACGTACTAACGTATAACGTTATACACTATTACGTAAAGACGTATAACGTTATATACTAATACGTAATAACGTATAACGTTATATACTATTACGTACTAACGTATAACGTTATAAACTAATACGTAATGACGTATAACGTTATATACTATTACGTACTAACGTACAACGTTATATACTATTACGTAATGACGTATAACGCTATATACTATTACGTACTAACGTATAACGTTATAAACCAATACGTAATGACGAATAACGTTATATACTATTACGTACTAACGTATAACGTTATATACTATTACGCAATGACGTATAATGTTATATACTATTACGCACTAACGTATAACGTTATAAACTAATACGTACTAACGTATAACGTTATATACTATTACGTGCTAACGTATAACGTTATACACTATTACGTAAAGACGTATAACGTTATATACTAATACGTACTAACGTATAACGTTATATATTATTACGTAATGACGTATAACGCTATATACTATTACGTACTAACGTATAACGTTATAAACTAATACGTAATGACGAATAACGTTATATACTATTACGTGCTAACGTATAACGTTATATACTATTTCGTGCTAACGTGTAACGTTATATACTATTACGTAATGACGTATAATGTTATATACTATTACGCACTAACGTATAACGTTATAAACTAATACGTACTAACGTATAACGTTATATACTATTACGTGCTAACGTATAACGTTATATACTATTTCGTGCTAACGTGTAACGTTATATACTATTACGTAATGACGTATAACGCTATATACTATTACGTACTAACGTGTAAAGTTATATAGTATTACGCACTAACGTATAACGTTATACACTATTACGTAAAGACGATTAACGTTATATACTATTACGCAATGACGTATAACGCTATATACTATTACGTACTAACGTATAACGTTATAAACTAATACGTAATGACGTATAACGTTATATCGTAATACGTGCTAACGTATAACGTTATATACTATTACGTACTAACGTGTAACGTTATATAGTATTACCTGATGACGTATAACGTTATATACTATTACGTACTAACATATAACGTTATATCCTATTACGTAATAACGTATAACGTTATATACCATTACGTACTAACGTATAACGTTATATACTATTACGTACTAACGTATAACGTTATATACTATTACGTACTAACGTATAATGTTATATACTATTACGTACTAATGTATAACGTTATATACTAATACGTAATGACGTATAACGTTATAAACTAATACGTAATGACGAATAACGTTATGTACTATTACGTACCAACGTATAACGTTATAAACTAATACGTACTAACGTATAACGTTATTGAGTATTACCTTATAGCGTATAACGTTATATACTAATACGTAATAACGTAAAACGTTATAAACTATTACGTAATAACGTATAACGTTATATACTATTACGTAATGACGTATAACGTTATACACTATTACGTAAAGACGTATAACGTTATATACTAATACGTAATAACGTATAACGTTGTATACTATTACGTACTAACGTATAACGTTATATACTATTACGTAATGACGTATAACGTTATATACTAATACCTAATGACGTATATCGGTATATACAATTACGTACTAACGTATAACGTTATATACTATTTCGTGCTAACGTGTAACGTTCTATACTATTACGTAATGACGTATAACGTTATAAACTAATACGTAATAACGTAAAACGTTATATACTATTACGTAATAACGTATAACGTTATATACTATTACGTACTAACGTATAACGTTATAAACTAATACGTAATGACGAATAACGTTATATACTATTACGTACTAACGTATAACGTTATATACTATTACGCAATGACGTATAACGTTATATACTATTACGCACTAACGTATAACGTTATAAACTAATACGTACTAACGTATAACGTTATATACTATTACGTGCTAACGTATAACGTTATATACTATTTCGTGCTAACGTGTAACGTTATATACTATTACGTAATGATGTATAACGTTATAAACTAATACGTAATGACGAGTAACGTTATATACTATTACGTACTAACGTATAACGTTATAAACTAATACGTACTAACGTATAACGTTATAAACTAATACTTACTAATGTGTAACGTTATATAGTATTACCTGATGACGTATAACGGTGTATACTATTACGTAATAACGTGTAACGTAATATAGTATTACCTGATGACGTATAACGTTATATACTATCACGTACTAACGTATAACGTTATATACTATTACGCAATGACGTATAACGTTATATACTATTACGCAATAACGTATAACGCTATATACTATTACGTACTAAAGTATAACGTTATAAACTAATACGTAATGACGAATAACGTTATATACTATTACGTACTAACGTATAACGTTATATACTATTACGCAATGACGTATAACGTTATATACTATTACGCACTAACGTATAACGTTATAAACTAATACGTACTAACGTATAACGTTATATACTATTACGTGCTAACGTATAACGTTATATACTATTTCGTGCTAACGTGTAACGTTATATACTATTACGTAATGACGTATAACGCTATATACTATTACGTACTAACGTGTAACGCTATATACTATTACGTACTAACGTATAACGTTATAAACTATTACGCAATGACGTATAACGTTATATACTATTACGCAATGACGTATAACGCTATATACTATTACGTACTAACGTATAACGTTATAAAATAATACGTAATGACGTATAACGTTATATACTATGACGCAATGCCGTATAACGCTATATACTATTACGTACTAACGTATAACGTTATAAACTATTACGCAATGACGTATAACGTTATATACTATTACGCAATGACGTATAACGCTATATACTATTACGTACTAACGTATAACGTTATAAACTAATACGTAATGACGTAAAACGTTATATCGTATAACGTTATATACTATTACGTACTAACGTGTAACGTTATATAGTATTACCTGTTGACGTATAACGTTATATACTATTACGTACTAACGTATAACGTTATATCCTATTACGTAATAACGTATAACGTTATATACTATTACGTAATAACGTATAACGTTATAAACTAATACGTAATAACGTAAAACGTTATATACTATTACGTAATAACGTATAACGTTATATACTATTACGTACTAACGTATAACGTTATAATCTAATACGTAATGACGAATAACGTTATATACTATTACGTACTAACGTATAACGTTATATACTATTACGCAATGACGTATAACGTTATATACTATTACGCACTAACGTATAACGTTATAAACTAATACGTACTAATGTGTAACGTTATATAGTATTACCTGATGACGTATAACGTTGTATACAATTACGTAATAACGTGTAACGTAATATAGTATTACCTGATGACGTATAACGTTATATACAATTACGTACTAACGTATAACGTTATATACTATTACGCAATGACGTATAACGTTATATACTATTACGCAATGACGTATAACGCTATATACTATTACGTACTAAAGTATAACGTTATAAACTAATACGTAATGACGAATAACGTTATATACTATTACGTACTAACGTATAACGTTATAAACTAATACGTAATGACGTATAACGGTATAAACTAATACGTAATGACGAGTAACGTTATATACTATTACGTACTAACGTATAACGTTATAAACTAATACGTACTAACGTATAACGTTATACACCATTACGTAAAGACGTATAACGTTATATACTAATACGTAATAACGTATAACGTTGTATACTATTACGTACTAACGTATAACGTTATATACTATTACGTAATGACGTATAACGCTATATACTATTACGTACTAACGTGTAACGTTATAAACTAATACGTAATGACGAATAACGTTATATACTATTACGTACTAACGTATAACGTTATATCCTATTACGTAATAACGTATAATGTTATATACCATTACGTACTAACGTATAACGTTATATACTATTACGTACTAACGTATAACGTTATATACTATTACGAACTATCGTATAATGTTATATACTATTACGTACTAACGTATAACGTTATATACTAATACGTAATGACGTATAACGTTATAAACTAATACGTAATGACGAATAACGTTATGTACTATTACGTACTAACGTATAACGTTATAAACTAATACGTACTAACGTATAACGTTATTGAGTATTACCTTATAGCGTATAACGTTATATACTAATACGTAATAACGTAAAACGTTATATACTATTACGTAATAACGTATAACGTTATATACTATTACGTAATGACGTATAACGTTATACACTATTACGTAAAGACGTATAACGTTATATACTAATACGTAATAACGTATAACGTTGTATACTATTACGTACTAACGTATAACGTTATATACTATTACGTAATGACGTATAACGTTATATACTAATACGTAATGACGTATATCGTTATATACTATTACGTACTAACGTATAACGTTATATCCTATTACGTAATAACGTATAACGTTATATACTATTACGTAATAACGTATAACGTTATAAACTAATACGTAATAACGTAAAACGTTATATACTATTACGTAATAACGTATAACGTTATATACTATTACGTACTAACGTATAACGTTATAATCTAATACGTAATGACGAATAACGTTATATACTATTACGTACTAACGTATAACGTTATATACTATTACGCAATGACGTATAACGTTATATACTATTACGCACTAACGTATAACGTTATAAACTAATACGTACTAATGTGTAACGTTATATAGTATTACCTGATGACGTATAACGTTGTATACAATTACGTAATAACGTGTAACGTAATATAGTATTACCTGATGACGTATAACGTTATATACAATTACGTACTAACGTATAACGTTATATACTATTACGCAATGACGTATAACGTTATATACTATTACGCAATGACGTATAACGCTATATACTATTACGTACTAAAGTATAACGTTATAAACTAATACGTAATGACGAATAACGTTATATACTATTACGTACTAACGTATAACGTTATAAACTAATACGTAATGACGTATAACGGTATAAACTAATACGTAATGACGAGTAACGTTATATACTATTACGTACTAACGTATAACGTTATAAACTAATACGTACTAACGTATAACGTTATACACCATTACGTAAAGACGTATAACGTTATATACTAATACGTAATAACGTATAACGTTGTATACTATTACGTACTAACGTATAACGTTATATACTATTACGTAATGACGTATAACGCTATATACTATTACGTACTAACGTGTAACGTTATAAACTAATACGTAATGACGAATAACGTTATATACTATTACGTACTAACGTATAACGTTATATCCTATTACGTAATAACGTATAACGTTATATACCATTACGTACTAACGTATAACGTTATATACTATTACGTACTAACGTATAACGTTATATACTATTACGAACTATCGTATAATGTTATATACTATTACGTACTAACGTATAACGTTATATACTAATACGTAATGACGTATAACGTTATAAACTAATACGTAATGACGAATAACGTTATGTACTATTACGTACTAACGTATAACGTTATAAACTAATACGTACTAACGTATAACGTTATTGAGTATTACCTTATAGCGTATAACGTTATATACTAATACGTAATAACGTAAAACGTTATATACTATTACGTAATAACGTATAACGTTATATACTATTACGTAATGACGTATAACGTTATACACTATTACGTAAAGACGTATAACGTTATATACTAATACGTAATAACGTATAACGTTGTATACTATTACGTACTAACGTATAACGTTATATACTATTACGTAATGACGTATAACGTTATATACTAATACGTAATGACGTATATCGTTATATACTATTACGTACTAACGTATAACGTTATAAACTAATACGTAATGACGAATAACGTTATATACTATTACGTACTAACGTATAACGTTATATACTATTACGCAATGACGTATAACGTTATATACTATTACGCACTAACGTATAACGTTATAAACTAATACGTACTAATGTGTAACGTTATATAGTATTACCTGATGACGTATAACGTTGTATACTATTACGTAATAACGTGTAACGTAATATAGTATTACCTGATGACGTATAACGTTATATACTATTACGTACTAACGTATAACGTTATATACTATTACGCAATGACGTATAACGTTATATACTATTACGCAATGACGTATAACGCTATATACTATTACCTACTAAAGTATAACGTTATAAACTAATACG
Source organism: Bombus pascuorum (assembly GCF_905332965.1). Classification (NCBI taxonomy): domain Eukaryota; kingdom Metazoa; phylum Arthropoda; class Insecta; order Hymenoptera; family Apidae; genus Bombus; species Bombus pascuorum. The sequence goes on along the minus strand of NC_083491.1, from coordinate 14,239,220 downwards.
TAATGACGAATAACGTTATATACTATTACGTACTAACGTATAACTTTATAAACTAATACGTAATGACGTATAACGTTATAAACTAATACGTAATGACGAGTAACGTTATATACTATGACGTACTAACGTATAACGTTATAAACTAATACGTACTAACGTATAACGTTATACACCATTACGTAAAGACGTATAACGTTATATACTAATACGTAATAACGTATAACGTTGTATACTATTACGTACTAAGGTATAACGTTATATACTATTACGTAATGACGTATAACGCTATATACTATTACGTACTAACGTATATCGCTATAAACTAATACGTAATGACGAATAACGTTATATAGTATTACGTACTAACGTATAACGTTATATACTATTACGTAAAGGCGTATAACGTTATATACTAATACGTAATAACGTAAAACGTTATATACTATTACGTACTAACGTATAACGTTATATACTATTACGCAATGACGTATAACGTTATATACTATTACGCACTAACGTATAACGTTATAAACTAATACGTACTAACGTATAACGTTATATACTATTACGTGCTAACGTATAACGTTATATACTATTTCGTGCTAACGTGTAACGTTATATACTATTACGTAATGACGTATAACGCTATATACTATTACGTACTAACGTGTAACGCTATATACTATTACGTACTAACGTATAACGTTATAAACTAATACGTAATGACGTATAACGTTATATACTATTACGCAATGACGTATAACGCTATATACTATTACGTACTAACCTATAACTTTATAAACTATTACGCAATGACGTATAACGTTATATACTATTACGCAATGACGTATAACGCTATATACTATTACGTACTAACGTATAACGTTATAAACTAATACGTAATGACGTATAACGTTATATCGTATTACGTGCTAACGTATAACGTTATATACTATTACGTACTAACGTGTAACGTTATATAGTATTACCTGATGACGTATAACGTTATATACTATTACGTACTAACGTATAACGTTATATCCTATTACGCAATAACGTATAACGTTATATACCATTACGTACTAACGTATAACGTTATATACTATTACGTACTAACGTATAATGTTATATACTATTACGTACTAACGTATAACGTTATATACTAATACGTAATGACGTATAACGTTATAAACTAATACGTAATGACGAATAACGTTATGTACTATTACGTACTAACGTATAACGTTATAAACTAATACGTACTAACGTATAACGTTATTGAGTATTACCTTATAGCGTATAACGTTATATACTAATACATAATAACGTAAAACGTTATATACTATTACGTAATAACGTATAACGTTATATACTATTACGTAATGACGTATAACGTTATACACTATTACGTAAAGACGTAAAACGTTATAAACTATTACGTAATAACGTATAACGTTATAAACTATTACGTAATAACGTATAACGTTATATACTATTACGTAATGACGTATAACGTTATACACTATTACGTAAAGACGTATAACGTTATATACTAATACGTAATAACGTATAACGTTTTATACTAGTACGTACTAACGTATAACGTTATATACTATTACGTAATGACGTATAACGTTATAAACTAATACGTAATGACGAGTAACGTTATATACTAATACGTAATGACGTATATCGTTATATACTATTCTGTACTAACGTATAACGTTATATACTATTTCGTGCTAACGTATAACGTTATATACTATTTCGTGCTAACGTGTAACGTTATATACTATTACGTAATGACGTATAACGCTATATACTATTACGTACTAACGTGTAAAGTTATATAGTATTACGCACTAACGTATAACGTTATACACTATTACGTAAAGACGATTAACGTTATATACTATTACGCAATGACGTATAACGCTATATACTATTACGTACTAACGTATAACGTTATAAACTAATACGTAATGACGTATAACGTTATATCGTAATACGTGCTAACGTATAACGTTATATACTATTACGTACTAACGTATAACGTTATATAGTATTACCTGATGACGTATAACGTTATATACTATTACGTACTAACATATAACGTTATATCCTATTACGTAATAACGTATAACGTTATATACCATTACGTACTAACGTATAACGTTATATACTATTACGTACTAACGTATAACGTTATATACTATTACGTACTAACGTATAATGTTATATACTATTACGTACTAATGTATAACGTTATATACTAATACGTAATGACGTATAACGTTATAAACTAATACGTAATGACGAATAACGTTATGTACTATTACGTACCAACGTATAACGTTATAAACTAATACGTACTAACGTATAACGTTATTGAGTATTACCTTATAGCGTATAACGTTATATACTATTACGTAATAACGTAAAACGTTATAAACTATTACGTAATAACGTATAACGTTATATACTATTACGTAATGACGTATAACGTTATACACTATTACGTAAAGACGTATAACGTTATATACTAATACGTAATAACGTATAACGTTGTATACTATTACGTACTAACGTATAACGTTATATACTATTACGTAATGACGTATAACGTTATATACTAATACCTAATGACGTATATCGATATATACAATTACGTACTAACGTATAACGTTATATACTATTTCGTGCTAACGTGTAACGTTCTATACTATTACGTAATGACGTATAACGTTATAAACTAATACGTAATGACGAGTAACGTTATATACTATTACGTACTAACGTATAACGTTATAAACTAATACGTACTAACGTATAACGTTATAAACTAATACTTACTAATGTGTAACGTTATATAGTATTACCTGATGACGTATAACGGTGTATACTATTACGTAATAACGTGTAACGTAATATAGTATTACCTGATGACGTATAACGTTATATACTATTACGTACTAACGTATAACGTTATATACTATTACGCAATGACGTATAACGTTATATACTATTACGCAATAACGTATAACGCTATATACTATTACGTACTAAAGTATAACGTTATAAACTAATACGTAATGACGAATAACGTTATATACTATTACGTACTAACGTATAACGTTATATACTATTACGCAATGACGTATAACGTTATATACTATTACGCACTAACGTATAACGTTATAAACTAATACGTACTAACGTATAACGTTATATACTATTACGTGCTAACGTATAACGTTATATACTATTTCGTGCTAACGTGTAACGTTATATACTATTACGTAATGACGTATAACGCTATATACTATTACGTACTAACGTGTAACGCTATATACTATTACGTACTAACGTATAACGTTATAAACTATTACGCAATGACGTATAACGTTATATACTATTACGCAATGACGTATAACGCTATATACTATTACGTACTAACGTATAACGTTATAAAATAATACGTAATGACGTATAACGTTATATACTATGACGCAATGCCGTATAACGCTATATACTATTACGTACTAACGTATAACGTTATAAACTATTACGCAATGACGTATAACGTTATATACTATTACGCAATGACGTATAACGCTATATACTATTACGTACTAACGTATAACGTTATAAACTAATACGTAATGACGTAAAACGTTATATCGTATAACGTTATATACTATTACGTACTAACGTGTAACGTTATATAGTATTACCTGTTGACGTATAACGTTATATACTATTACGTACTAACGTATAACGTTATATCCTATTACGTAATAACGTATAACGTTATATACTATTACGTAATAACGTATAACGTTATAAACTAATACGTAATAACGTAAAACGTTATATACTATTACGTAATAACGTATAACGTTATATACTATTACGTACTAACGTATAACGTTATAATCTAATACGTAATGACGAATAACGTTATATACTATTACGTACTAACGTATAACGTTATATACTATTACGCAATGACGTATAACGTTATATACTATTACGCACTAACGTATAACGTTATAAACTAATACGTACTAATGTGTAACGTTATATAGTATTACCTGATGACGTATAACGTTGTATACAATTACGTAATAACGTGTAACGTAATATAGTATTACCTGATGACGTATAACGTTATATACAATTACGTACTAACGTATAACGTTATATACTATTACGCAATGACGTATAACGTTATATACTATTACGCAATGACGTATAACGCTATATACTATTACGTACTAAAGTATAACGTTATAAACTAATACGTAATGACGAATAACGTTATATACTATTACGTACTAACGTATAACGTTATAAACTAATACGTAATGACGTATAACGGTATAAACTAATACGTAATGACGAGTAACGTTATATACTATTACGTACTAACGTATAACGTTATAAACTAATACGTACTAACGTATAACGTTATACACCATTACGTAAAGACGTATAACGTTATATACTAATACGTAATAACGTATAACGTTGTATACTATTACGTACTAACGTATAACGTTATATACTATTACGTAATGACGTATAACGCTATATACTATTACGTACTAACGTGTAACGTTATAAACTAATACGTAATGACGAATAACGTTATATACTATTACGTACTAACGTATAACGTTATATCCTATTACGTAATAACGTATAATGTTATATACCATTACGTACTAACGTATAACGTTATATACTATTACGTACTAACGTATAACGTTATATACTATTACGAACTATCGTATAATGTTATATACTATTACGTACTAACGTATAACGTTATATACTAATACGTAATGACGTATAACGTTATATACTAATACGTAATGACGTATAACGTTATAAACTAATACGTACTAACGTATAACGTTATTGAGTATTACCTTATAGCGTATAACGTTATATACTAATACGTAATAACGTAAAACGTTATATACTATTACGTAATAACGTATAACGTTATATACTATTACGTAATGACGTATAACGTTATACACTATTACGTAAAGACGTATAACGTTATATACTAATACGTAATAACGTATAACGTTGTATACTATTACGTACTAACGTATAACGTTATATACTATTACGTAATGACGTATAACGTTATATACTAATACGTAATGACGTATATCGTTATATACTATTACGTACTAACGTATAACGTTATATCCTATTACGTAATAACGTATAACGTTATATACTATTACGTAATAACGTATAACGTTATAAACTAATACGTAATAACGTAAAACGTTATATACTATTACGTAATAACGTATAACGTTATATACTATTACGTACTAACGTATAACGTTATAATCTAATACGTAATGACGAATAACGTTATATACTATTACGTACTAACGTATAACGTTATATACTATTACGCAATGACGTATAACGTTATATACTATTACGCACTAACGTATAACGTTATAAACTAATACGTACTAATGTGTAACGTTATATAGTATTACCTGATGACGTATAACGTTGTATACAATTACGTAATAACGTGTAACGTAATATAGTATTACCTGATGACGTATAACGTTATATACAATTACGTACTAACGTATAACGTTATATACTATTACGCAATGACGTATAACGTTATATACTATTACGCAATGACGTATAACGCTATATACTATTACGTACTAAAGTATAACGTTATAAACTAATACGTAATGACGAATAACGTTATATACTATTACGTACTAACGTATAACGTTATAAACTAATACGTAATGACGTATAACGGTATAAACTAATACGTAATGACGAGTAACGTTATATACTATTACGTACTAACGTATAACGTTATAAACTAATACGTACTAACGTATAACGTTATACACCATTACGTAAAGACGTATAACGTTATATACTAATACGTAATAACGTATAACGTTGTATACTATTACGTACTAACGTATAACGTTATATACTATTACGTAATGACGTATAACGCTATATACTATTACGTACTAACGTGTAACGTTATAAACTAATACGTAATGACGAATAACGTTATATACTATTACGTACTAACGTATAACGTTATATCCTATTACGTAATAACGTATAATGTTATATACCATTACGTACTAACGTATAACGTTATATACTATTACGTACTAACGTATAACGTTATATACTATTACGAACTATCGTATAATGTTATATACTATTACGTACTAACGTATAACGTTATATACTAATACGTAATGACGTATAACGTTATAAACTAATACGTAATGACGAATAACGTTATGTACTATTACGTACTAACGTATAACGTTATAAACTAATACGTACTAACGTATAACGTTATTGAGTATTACCTTATAGCGTATAACGTTATATACTAATACGTAATAACGTAAAACGTTATATACTATTACGTAATAACGTATAACGTTATATACTATTACGTAATGACGTATAACGTTATACACTATTACGTAAAGACGTATAACGTTATATACTATTACGTACTAACGCACAACGTTATATACTATTACGTAATGACGTATAACGCTATATACTATTACGTACTAACGTATAACGTTATAAACTATTACGTACTAACGTATAACGTTATATACTATTACGTACTAACGTATAACGTTATAAACTAATACGTACTAATGTGTAACGTTATATAGTATTTCCTGATGACGTATAACGTTGTATACTATTACGTAATGACGTATAACGTTATATACTATTACGTACTAACGCACAACGTTATATACTATTACGTAATGACGTATAACGTTTTATACTAGTACGTACTAACGTATAACGTTATATACTATTACGTAATGACGTATAACGTTATAAACTAATACGTAATGACGAGTAACGTTATATACTAATACGTAATGACGTATATCGTTATATACTATTCTGTACTAACGTATAACGTTATATACTATTTCGTGCTAACGTGTAACGTTCTATACTATTACGCACTAACGTATAACGTTATAAACTAATACGTACTAACGTATAACGTTATATACTATTACGTGCTAACGTATAACGTTATATACTATTTCGTGCTAACGCGTAACGTTATATACTATTACGTACTAACGTATAACGTTATATACTATTACGTACTAACGTATAACGTTATAAACTAATACGTACTAATGTGTAACGTTATATAGTATTTCCTGATGACGTATAACGTTGTATACTATTACGTAATAACGTGTAACGTAATATAGTATTACCTGATGACGTATAACGTTATATACTATTACGTACTAACGTATAACGTTATATACTATTACGCAATGACGTATAACGTTATATACTATTACGCAATGACGTATAACGCTATATACTATTACGTACTAAAGTATAACGTTATAAACTAATACGTAATGACGAATAACGTTATATACTATTACGTACTAACGTATAACGTTATAAACTAATACGTAATGACGTATAACGTTATAAACTAATACGTAATGACGAGTAACGTTATTTACTATTACGTACTAACGTATAACGTTATAAACTAATACGTACTAACGTATAACGTTATGCACCATTACGTAAAGACGTATAACGTTATATACTAATACGTAATAACGTATAACGTTGTATACTATTACGTACTAACGTATAACGTTATATACTATTACGTAATGACGTATAACGTTATATACTATTACGTACTAACGCACAACGTTATATACTATTACGTAATGACGTATAACGCTATATACTATTACGTACTAACGTATAACGTTATAAACTAATACGTAATGACGAATAACGTTATATACTATTACGTACTAACGTATAACGTTATATACTATTACGCCATGACGTATAACGTTATATACTATTACGCACTAACGTATAACGTTATAAACTAATACGTACTAACGTATAACGTTATATACTATTACGTGCTAACGTATAACGTTATATACTATTTCGTGCTAACGTGTAACGTTATATACTATTACGTAATGACGTATAACGCTATAGACTATTACGTACTAACGTGTAACGTTATATAGTATTACGTACTAACGTATAACGTTATACACTATTACGTAAAGACGTATAACGTTATATACTAATACGTAATAACGTATAACGTTATATACTATTACGTACTAACGTATTTCGTTATATATTATTACGTAATGACGTATAACGCTATATACTATTACGTACTAACGTATAACGTTATAAACTAATACGTAATAACGTATAACGTTGTATACTATTACGTACTAACGTATAACGTTATATACTATTACGTAATGACGTATAACGCTATATACTATTACGTACTAACGTATAACGTTATAAACTAATACGTAATGACGAATAACGTTATATAGTAGTACGTACTAACGTATAACGTTATATACTATTACGTAAAGACGTATAACGTTATATACTAATACATAATAACGTACAACGTTATATCGTATTACGTGCTAACGTATAACGTTATATACTACTACGTACTAACGTGTAACGTTATAAACTAATACGTAATGACGTATAACGTTATATACTATTACGTACTAACGCACAACGTTATATACTATTACGTAATGACGTATAACGCTATATACTATTACGTACTAACGTATAACGTTATAAACTAATACGTAATGACGAATAACGTTATATACTATTACGTACTAACGTATAACGTTATATACTATTACGCCATGACGTATAACGTTATATACTATTACGCACTAACGTATAACGTTATAAACTAATACGTAATGACGAATAACGTTATATACTATTACGTGCTAACGTATAACGTTATATACTATTTCGTGCTAACGTGTAACGTTATATACTATTACGTAATGACGTATAACGCTATATTCTATTACGTAATAACGTGTAACGTTATATAGTATTACGTACTAACGTATAACGTTATACACTATTACGTAAAGACGTATAACGTTATATACTAATACGTAATAACGTATAACGTTATATACTATTACGTACTAACGTATTTCGTTATATATTATTACGTAATGACGTATAACGCTATATACTATTACGTACTAACGTATAACGTTATAAACTAATACGTAATGACGAATAACGTTATATACTATTACGTACTAACGTATAACGTCATATACTATTACGCAATGACGTATAACGTTATATACTATTACGCAATGACGTATAACGCTATATACTATTACGTACTAACGTATAACGTTATAAACTAATACGTAATGACGTATAACGTTATATACTATTACGTACTAACGTATAACGTTATAAACTAATACGTACTAACGAATAACGTTATATACTATTACGTACTAACGTATAATGTTATAAACTAATACGTAATGACGTATAACGTTATATACTATTACGTAATAACGTGTAACGTTATATAATAATACGTAATAACGTAAAACGTTATATACTATTACGTAATAACGTATAACGTTATATACTATTACGTAATGACGTATAACGTTATATACTAATACGTAATAACGTATAACGTTATATCGTATTACGTGCTAACGTATAACGTTATATACTATTACGTACTAACGTGCAACGTTATACAGTATTACCTGATGACGTATAACGTTATATACTATTACGTAATGACGTATAACGCTATATACTATTACGTACTAACGTATAACGTTATAAACTAATACGTAATGACGTATAACGTTGTATACTATTACGTACTAACGTATAACGTCATATACTATTACGCAATGACGTATAACGTTATATACTATTACGCAATGACGTATAACGCTATATACTATTACGCACTAACGTATAACGTTATAAACTATTACGCAATGACGTATAACGTTATATACTATTACGCACTAACGTATAACGTTATAAACTAATACGTACTAACGTATAACGTTATATACTATTACGTGCTAACGTATAACGTTATATACTATTTCGTGCTAACGTGTAAGGTTATATACTATTACGTAATGACGTATAACGCTATATACTATTACGTACTAACGTGTAACGTTATATAGTATTACGTACTAACGTATAACGTTATACACTATTACGTAAAGACGTATAACGTTATATACTAATACGTAATAACGTATAACGTTATATACTATTACGTACTAACGTATTTCGTTATATATTATTACGTAATGACGTATAACGCTATATACTATTACGTACTAACGTATAACGTTATAAACTAATACGTAATAACGTATAACGTTGTATACTATTACGTACTAACGTATAACGTAATATACTATTACGTAATGACGTATAACGCTATATACTATTACGTACTAACGTATAACGTTATAAACTAATACGTAATGACGAATAACGTTATATAGTAGTACGTACTAACGTATAACGTTATATACTATTACGTAAAGACGTATAACGTTATATACTAATACGTAATAACGTACAACGTTATATCGTATTACGTGCTAACGTATAACGTTATATACTACTACGTACTAACGTGTAACGTTATAAACTAATACGTAATGACGTATAACGTTATATACTATTACGTACTAACGCACAACGTTATATACTATTACGTAATGACGTATAACGCTATATACTATTACGTACTAACGTATAACGTTATAAACTAATACGTAATGACGAATAACGTTATATACTATTACGTACTAACGTATAACGTTATATACTATTACGCCATGACGTATAACGTTATATACTATTACGCACTAACGTATAACGTTATAAACTAATACGTACTAACGTATAACGTTATATACTATTACGTGCTAACGTATAACGTTATATACTATTTCGTGCTAACGTGTAACGTTATATACTATTACGTAATGACGTATAACGCTATATACTATTACGTACTAACGTGTAACGTTATATAGTATTACGTACTAACGTATAACGTTATACACTATTACGTAAAGACGTATAACGTTATATACTAATACGTAATAACGTATAACGTTATATACTATTACGTACTAACGTATTTCGTTATATATTATTACGTAATGACGTATAACGCTATATACTATTACGTACTAACGTATAACGTTATAAACTAATACGTAATGACGAATAACGTTATATACTATTACGTACTAACGTATAACGTCATATACTATTACGCAATGACGTATAACGTTATATACTATTACGCAATGACGTATAACGCTATATACTATTACGCACTAACGTATAACGTTATAAACTATTACGCAATGACGTATAACGTTATATACTATTACGCAATGACGTATAACGCTATATACTATTACGTACTAACGTATAACGTTATAAACTAATACGTAATGACGTATAACGTTATATACTATTACGTACTAACGTATAACGTTATAAACTAATACGTACTAACGAATAACGTTATATACTATTACGTACTAACGTATAATGTTATAAACTAATACGTAATGACGTATAACGTTATATACTATTACGTAATAACGTGTAACGTTATATAATAATACGTAATAACGTAAAACGTTATATACTATTACGTAATAACGTATAACGTTATATACTATTACGTAATGACGTATAACGTTATATACTAATACGTAATAACGTATAACGTTATATCGTATTACGTGCTAACGTATAACGTTATATACTATTACGTACTAACGTGCAACGTTATACAGTATTACCTGATGACGTATAACGTTATATACTATTACGTACTAACGTATAACGTTATATCCTATTACGTAATAACGTATAACGTTATATACCATTACGTACTAACGTATAACGTTATATACTATTACGTACTAATGTATAACGTTATATACTATTACGTACTAACGTATAATGTTATATACTATTACGTACTAACGTATAACGTTATATACTATTACGTAATGACGTATAACGCTATATACTATTACGCAATGACGTATAACGTTATATACTATTACGCACTAACGTATAACGTTATAAACTAATACGTACTAACGTATAACGTTATATACTATTACGTGCTAACGTATAACGTTATATACTATTTCGTGCTAACGTATAACGTTATATACTAATACGTAATGACGTATAACGTTATAAACTAATACGTAATGACGAATAACGTTATGAACTATTACGTACTAACGTATAACGTTATAAACTAATACGTACTAACGTATAACGTTATTGAGTATTACCTTATAGCGTATAACGTTATATACTAATACGTAATAACGTAAAACGTTATATACTATTACGTAATAACGTATAACGTTATATACTATTACGTAATGACGTATAACGTTATACACTATTACCTAAAGACGTATAACGTTATATACTAATATGTAATAACGTATAACGTTGTATACTATTACGTACTAACGTATAACGTTATATACTATTACGTAATGACGTATAACGTTATATACTAATACGTAATGACGTATATCGTTATATACTATTACGTACTAACGTATAACGTTATATACTATTACGTAATGACGTATAACGCTATATACTATTACGCAATGACGTATAACGTTATATACTATTACGCACTAACGTATAACGTTATAAACTAATACGTACTAACGTATAACGTTATATACTATTACGTGCTAACGTATAACGTTATATACTATTTCGTGCTAACGTGTAACGTTATATACTATTACGTAATGACGTATAAGGTTATAAACTAATACGTAATAACGTATAACGTTGTATACTATTACGTACTAACGTATAACGTTATATACTATTACGTAATGACGTATAACGCTATATACTATTACGTACTAACGTATAACGTTATAAACTAATACGTAATGACGAATAACGTTATATAGTATTACGTACTAACGTATAACGTTATATACTATTACGTAAAGACGTATAACGTTATATACTAATACGTAATAACGTACAACGTTATATCGTATTACGTGCTAACGTATAACGTTATATACTATTACGTACTAACGTGTAACGTTATAAACTAATACGTAATGACGTATAACGTTATATACTATTACCTACTAACGTACAACGTTATATACTATTACGTAATGACGTATAACGCTATATACTATTACGTACTAACGTATAACGTTATATACTATTACGTAATGACGTATAACGCTATATACTATTACGTACTAACGTATAACGTTATAAACTAATACGTAATGACGAATAACGTTATATAGTAGTACGTACTAACGTATAACGTTATATACTATTACGTAATGACGTATAACGTTATATACTATTACGTACTAACGTATAACGTTATATACTATTACGCAATGACGTATAACGTTATATACTATTACGCAATGACGTATAACGCTATATACTATTACGTACTAAAGTATAACGTTATAAACTAATACGTAATGACGAATAACGTTATATACTATTACGTACTAACGTATAACGTTATAAACTAATACGTAATGACGTATAACGTTATAAACTAATACGTAATGACGAGTAACGTTATTTACTATTACGTACTAACGTATAACGTTATAAACTAATACGTACTAACGTATAACGTTATGCACCATTACGTAAAGACGTATAACGTTATATACTAATACGTAATAACGTATAACGTTGTATACTATTACGTACTAACGTATAACGTTATATACTATTACGTAATGACGTATAACGCTATATACTATTACGTACTAACGTATAACGTTATAAACTAATACGTAATGACGAATAACGTTATATAGTAGTACGTACTAACGTATAACGTTATATACTATTACGTAAAGACGTATAACGTTATATACTAATACGTAATAACGTACAACGTTATATCGTATTACGTGCTAACGTATAACGTTATATACTACTACGTACTAACGTGTAACGTTATAAACTAATACGTAATAACGTATAACGTTATATACTATTACGTACTAACGCACAACGTTATATACTATTACGTAATGACGTATAACGCTATATACTATTACGTACTAACGTATAACGTTATAAACTAATACGTAATGACGAATAACGTTATATACTATTACGTACTAACGTATAACGTTATATACTATTACGCCATGACGTATAACGTTATATACTATTACGCACTAACGTATAACGTTATAAACTAATACGTACTAACGTATAACGTTATATACTATTACGTGCTAACGTATAACGTTATATACTATTTCGTGCTAACGTGTAACGTTATATACTATTACGTAATGACGTATAACGCTATAGACTATTACGTACTAACGTGTAACGTTATATAGTATTACGTACTAACGTATAACGTTATACACTATTACGTAAAGACGTATAACGTTATATACTAATACGTAATAACGTATAACGTTATATACTATTACGTACTAACGTATTTCGTTATATATTATTACGTAATGACGTATAACGCTATATACTATTACGTACTAACGTATAACGTTATAAACTAATACGTAATAACGTATAACGTTGTATACTATTACGTACTAACGTATAACGTTATATACTATTACGTAATGACGTATAACGCTATATACTATTACGTACTAACGTATAACGTTATAAACTAATACGTAATGACGAATAACGTTATATAGTAGTACGTACTAACGTATAACGTTATATACTATTACATAAAGACGTATAACGTTATATACTAATACGTAATAACGTACAACGTTATATCGTATTACGTGCTAACGTATAACGTTATATACTACTACGTACTAACGTGTAACGTTATAAACTAATACGTAATGACGTATAACGTTATATACTATTACGTACTAACGCACAACGTTATATACTATTACGTAATGACGTATAACGCTATATACTATTACGTACTAACGTATAACGTTATAAACTAATACGTAATGACGAATAACGTTATATACTATTACGTACTAACGTATAACGTTATATACTATTACGCCATGACGTATAACGTTATATACTATTACGCACTAACGTATAACGTTATAAACTAATACGTACTAACGTATAACGTTATATACTATTACGTGCTAACGTATAACGTTATATACTATTTCGTGCTAACGTGTAACGTTATATACTATTACGTAATGACGTATAACGCTATATACTATTACGTACTAACGTGTAACGTTATATAGTATTACGTACTAACGTATAACGTTATACACTATTACGTAAAGACGTATACCGTTATATACTAATACGTAATAACGTATAACGTTATATAGTATTACGTACTAACGTATTTCGTTATATATTATTACGTAATGACGTATAACGCTATATACTATTACGTACTAACGTATAACGTTATAAACTAATACGTAATGACGAATAACGTTATATACTATTACGTACTAACGTATAACGTCATATACTATTACGCAATGACGTATAACGTTATATACTAATACGTAATAACGTATAACGTTATATCGTATTACGTGCTAACGTATAACGTTATATACTATTACGTACTAACGTGCAACGTTATACAGTATAACCTGATGACGTATAACGTTATATACTATTACGTAATGACGTATAACGCTATATACTATTACGTACTAACGTATAACGTTATAAACTAATACGTAATGACGAATAACGTTATATACTATTACGTACTAACGTATAACGTTATATACTATTACGCCATGACGTATAACGTTATATACTATTACGCACTAACGTATAACGTTATAAACTAATACGTAATAACGTATAACGTTATATACTATTACGTGCTAACGTATAACGTTATATACTATTTCGTGCTAACGTGTAACGTTATATACTATTACGTAATGACGTATAACGCTATATACTATTACGTACTAACGTATAACGTTATAAACTAATACGTAATGACGAATAACGTTATATACTATTACGTACTAACGTATAACGTTATATACTATTACGTAAAGACGTATAACGTTATATACTAATACGTAATAACGTACAACGTTATATCGTATTACGTGCTAACGTATAACGTTATATACTATTACGTACTAACGTGTAACGTTATAAACTAATACGTAATGACGTATAACGTTATATACTATTACCTACTAACGTACAACGTTATATACTATTACGTAATGACGTATAACGCTATATACTATTACGTACTAACGTAAAACGTTATAAACTATTACGTAATGACGAATAACGTTATATACTATTACGTACTAACGTATAACGTTATAAACTAATACGTAATGACGTATAACGTTATAAACTATTACGTCATGACGAGTAACGTTATATACTATCACGTACTAACGTATAACGTTATAAACTAATACGTACTAACGTATAACGTTATTCACCATTACGTAAAGACGTATAACGTTATATACTAATACGTAATAACGTATAACGTTGTATACTATTACGTACTAACGTATAACGTTATATACTATTACGTAATGACGTATAACGCTATATACTATTACGTACTAACGTATAACGTTATAAACTAATACGTAATGACGAATAACGTTATATAGTATTACGTACTAACGTATAACGTTATATACTATTACGTAAAGACGTATAACGTTATATACTAATACGTAATAACGTACAACGTTATATCGTATTACGTGCTAACGTATAACGTTATATACTATTACGTACTAACGTGTAACGTTATAAACTAATACGTAATGACGTATAACGTTATATACTATTACGTACTAACGTACAACGTTATATACTATTACGTAATGACGTATAACGCTATATACTATTACGTACTAACGTAAAACGTTATAAACTATTACGTAATGACGAATAACGTTATATACTATTACGTAATAACGTATAACGTTATATACCATTACGTACTAACGTATAACGTTATATACTATTACGTACTAATGTATAACGTTATATACTATTACGTACTAACGTATAATGTTATATACTATTACGTACTAACGTATAACGTTATATACTAATACGTAATGACGTATAACGTTATAAACTAATACGTAATGACGAATAACGTTATGTACTATTACGTACTAACGTATAACGTTATAAACTAATACGTACTAACGTATAACGTTATTGAGTATTACCTTATAGCGTATAACGTTATATACTAATACGTAATAACGTAAAACGTTATATACTATTACGTAATAACGTATAACGTTATATACTATTACGTAATGACGTATAACGTTATACACTATTACCTAAAGACGTATAACGTTATATACTAATACGTAATAACGTATAACATTGTATACTATTACGTACTAACGTATAACGTTATATACTATTACGTAATGACGTATAACGTTATATACTAATACGTAATGACGTATATCGTTATATACTATTACGTACTAACGTATAACGTTATATACTATTACGTAATGACGTATAACGCTATATACTATTACGTACTAACGTATAACGTTATAAACTAATACGTAATGACGAATAACGTTATATACTATTACGTACTAACGTATAACGTTATATACTATTACGCCATGACGTATAACGTTATATACTATTACGCACTAACGTATAACGTTATAAACTAATACGTACTAACGTATAACGTTATATACTATTACGTGCTAACGTATAACGTTATATACTATTTCGTGCTAACGTGTAACGTTATATACTATTACGTAATGACGTATAACGCTATAGACTATTACGTACTAACGTGTAACGTTATATAGTATTACGTACTAACGTATAACGTTATACACTATTACGTAAAGACGTATAACGTTATATACTAATACGTAATAACGTATAACGTTATATACTATTACGTACTAACGTATTTCGTTATATATTATTACGTAATGACGTATAACGCTATATACTATTACGTACTAACGTATAACGTTATAAACTAATACGTAATAACGTATAACGTTGTATACTATTACGTACTAACGTATAACGTTATATACTATTACGTAATGACGTATAACGCTATATACTATTACGTACTAACGTATAACGTTATAAACTAATACGTAATGACGAATAACGTTATATAGTAGTACGTACTAACGTATAACGTTATATACTATTACGTAAAGACGTATAACGTTATATACTAATACGTAATAACGTACAACGTTATATCGTATTACGTGCTAACGTATAACGTTATATACTACTACGTACTAACGTGTAACGTTATAAACTAATACGTAATGACGTATAACGTTATATACTATTACGTACTAACGCACAACGTTATATACTATTACGTAATGACGTATAACGCTATATACTATTACGTACTAACGTATAACGTTATAAACTAATACGTAATGACGAATAACGTTATATACTATTACGTACTAACGTATAACGTTATATACTATTACGCCATGACGTATAACGTTATATACTATTACGCACTAACGTATAACGTTATAAACTAATACGTACTAACGTATAACGTTATATACTATTACGTGCTAACGTATAACGTTATATACTATTTCGTGCTAACGTGTAACGTTATATACTATTACGTAATGACGTATAACGCTATATACTATTACGTACTAACGTGTAACGTTATATAGTATTACGTACTAACGTATAACGTTATACACTATTACGTAAAGACGTATACCGTTATATACTAATACGTAATAACGTATAACGTTATATAGTATTACGTACTAACGTATTTCGTTATATATTATTACGTAATGACGTATAACGCTATATACTATTACGTACTAACGTATAACGTTATAAACTAATACGTAATGACGAATAACGTTATATACTATTACGTACTAACGTATAACGTCATATACTATTACGCAATGACGTATAACGTTATATACTAATACGTAATAACGTATAACGTTATATCGTATTACGTGCTAACGTATAACGTTATATACTATTACGTACTAACGTGCAACGTTATACAGTATAACCTGATGACGTATAACGTTATATACTATTACGTAATGACGTATAACGCTATATACTATTACGTACTAACGTATAACGTTATAAACTAATACGTAATGACGAATAACGTTATATACTATTACGTACTAACGTATAACGTTATATACTATTACGCCATG